>NW_022436971.1:24820080-24825616 GCF_009761245.1 Sapajus apella
ATTCCCCACTGTGTACCTTCTCCACCACTTACATTCCCCACTGTGTACATCTTTCACATTTACATTCCCGATCATGTATATTCCTCACTATATGCACTCCCCACTGTATACCTTCTCCACCACTTACATTCCCCACTGTGTACATTTTCAATTATAACATCCATTATGACATTCTTCAGCATATACCTTCCTCACTACAATTACTGTAGAAGCATCTAGAAGATTTTGTGAGTCAAGGCTCGTCACACCTCCTTGTTCATCAGATTGTATTTATTCCTATTAGTGAATTTAAACATCTCTTCATATAATTGCTGGTGTTTGGGATTTAATTTTATCTGAAAAGTCTCTTCATTTCATTGGTCTATTTTTTCCTGTTGGAATATTTGTTGCTGTCTCAATTTATGGAAATGTTTAGATATTACAGATTTTGTTGGTCATTTTGGTTGCAGCATATTTGAACATTTATCATTTTTCTTTTGATCTTGTTTTTCATAATTTTACTATATGAAAGTTTTAAGTTTTATCTAAAAATATGTTTGTCATTTAATTTTTATAGATTTGGATACTTTGGTCATGGTTAAGCTCTTCCCACCTCCTATACAAGAGTGTATTCATAGTTTTCTAGATTTTCCTGTGATATTTCATCTTTGCATTTACTGGATACTTAGTCTTCATATAATTTGAAATCATTTTCCCAATTTTCCCTCCTCCCCAATATACAATTCTAGTTGAAATAGTATTATGTACTTGTATCCATTCTGTAATTTTTCAATGCTAATTACAGTAACATTACATGTATACATTTATTAATTTGAGAGATAATTTTATTTCTTGCTTTCCATTTGTTGAGATTTTATTTGTCTTTCAGTAAGATTTCATAGTTTCTGTGCCTTTTGTGTTAAATTTGTTCCCAAATACTTTGCTATTTTGATTTGCTATGGCGAATGGGATGCACTTTTCTATTTCTGCTTGGTGCCATTTTCACAGTTAAGGAAATTTTAATTTGCATGTATTTTACTTGTCTTACAGCTGGTCACTTGCCCAAAAATATTTCTAATCGATTTTAAAAAATAGATTCTCATGGAATATTTGTATCCTTTTCCCTATCCCACCAATGTTTATTTCTAAATTCTTCTTTTCATAAGTTTCTTAGGCCAATGGCCTTTGAACTGGTGTATGCCTATCTTTAGGGGTACCCAGAGGCTACAAAAGGGTGTGTGGGCACAGGTCACTTAAGAGACCCCAGATCTCCAGCTCCTGGAAAGTTCTTTTTAAAGCAGGCCAGCTGAGAACATGATGTGCAGAGTATGCTCTTCATCTTCTATACTGTTAGAATCATTATTTGTACACTTTAAGAAGAAAAGCAAGCCCCAGACCATCCCACCTCTCACTGCACTGCACTGCCCTAAAGAGTCAGAACAGGAATCCAGTGTGGAACGTGGATGTGGATGTGGAAGCAGTTAGTGCATGGCTCTTATGCACAGTAAATCCTTCCATCAATCAATGGTTTCTGTTTCTTCACCTTCAGTGCAATTGAAGAAGGACCTAATAGAATTTTTCATCTGAATTTATAATGAGAATAGTGTGTGTACTTCTGTGTCATACAGATACCAGATATTTATCGTCTCCCTCATACTTGCTGTATCTCCTGGGCTTATTCAGGCATACCTTCTGATGGAACACACAATCAAATGATGATGATCCTTTCAACTTAGTGATTTAAAATATTTGCTCAGCAAGGGCAGGATTTGGCAATGTTGTGTATTTTATATAATATAAACAACAAAATCACCATTCCCCTCTTTTTTTGCAGGTAACAGAAATGAATATAAGCTCTATCCTGAACTTTCCAGCTATCACGACAGAGTTGGTAAATCAATAACCCTATATGTTATAAATGATTCATATTCATCTTGTGATCACAAACTTCCAACCAATCTGATAGGTTATGAAAATCTGTGGGAAATGTTCAGCCCTTTTCTTTAATTTGTAGGATATTCACATTATTTTGAGAAGTACTTCATTTAGAAAATGCTGTGCTCAGTTCTCTTACTTGCCTTTCAGACAGTGAGGGTGTTAGGAAGCTGACAGTTAGTGTTATCTGTGTAGGGAGCGTGTGCTGGGGACAGTGTGGCTGAGCCAGGGAGCCATGGTATTGTCTGAGGAGCACATGAGCTCCTCAACACCTGCCAGAAGCGCTTGAATTTACAGTGGAGATGAAATGTTTGCCAGCATTTGCCAACTTTGAATTATGATTTGATCCTAATTGCATTTTCTTTGTGTTTTAGCCCCATACATTTTATATTTCTAAGAATTTTTTTATTTTATTTTTCAAGCTCAAATGTTTTGTTATTATTGGAAAATACTTTATAAAACTTGTTAATATTTACCATAGAAAAAATGATCCTTCAACCTATCTTCCTTAAATATTCTTCAGAAACTTTCCTGGAAGGAATTGAGCAATTATTTGCGAATGTGAGTAGGACACAAATTGAGGGCAAAGTTAAATAGTCAAAAAACAGTCTGTTTATTTTTTCACATTGAATACTTTGTCATTGGAGTCGCAAAGCTATATGCTGCTGGATATATAACTGTCAGAGAATTAAACAGTTCATGTAAAAATAAAATACCAAAAAATTAGGTACTCAAGCATAGTTTTAAAATCTATATCATACATATAAAAATATGTCGATCTCTTAAGCAGCCTCCCCTGAAGAGGTCAACATTTTCCTGATGGATTTAGGGTTGGTGACCTTTCTTTTCTCCCTGGCTTCTCCTTCTGGGAGCCCCCTCTGGTTTTTCCCAGGTGGTTCTCCTCTGAAGGGCTGAGCGTCTGCTCCTAGAGTCCTGTACGGATAGCAGGTGTGATGGACTGGGGGCTCACCCACAGAAGGTGCTGCGCTGTGGTCTTAGTATATACAGAAAGCTCTGAGAGGCTTTTAAAAATGCGTTTCACCCTTTATGGTTCACAGCCATGTTAGAGGCCATGTTAAAGGGAATCAAAAGTTTGTCCTTTGGATGCAGGTCCTTTAGAAGCAAAAGTGATTACGGTATAAATGTTTACACCAAGACAGCAATAAAACATCTAGATTTTTATCTTACACAGCGTCTTACTTTTAAAGACTCAAGATTAGACTGAGATTTGTGTATCTAGTTGTTAAAGCGTTCCTAAACTTGGCAAGGTGAGCTGACTGGCTGCACGTGCTTGGGAAGGGAGCAGCGTCACGACAGAGAGACAGAGCTGAGGGAAGCTGGCTGCAAAATAACCGAGGCCCTGATCCCCCAGGGAATGCCTTGGTCATGGGACACTGGGCACGAGAGCTCCTTTCATCAGAAACTTCTCATAAATGGCACCAAGGAAAACTGTTTCATGACACGGAACTAAACTCTAAGTGGGCTGTGGAGACAGAGGGTCCAGTCTGTGTCCCGAGCTTTCATCTTCCAGTCATGTGATCCATGGCTGTTCTTTGGTTGATTCTGTGTTTGTATTTGACGATACGACGAGGTACATTGTAACTCAGTTACAGCTGAGTTAGTATTCCTTTAGCGCATTCTCCAAAGAGGCTCTTGAAGATAAAACGGGAGATTTACAGTCCACTTTTTAAATAAAACTTAGTTTACATTACTGTATTTTTTAAGAAGCAGCTGTGAAGGCATTAACCTGTTACCAAGGATTTCCTCATGTCTGCTTACCATCATTGCAGGGAAAAGTCACAGTTACGTGGCCCTAGGGCCCGAGCCTTAAATCAAAAACCTGATGAAGCAGGTCCCTCAGTCCTCCGCGTGCGAGCTCATGGATCTGTCTCAGCCCCAGAGACGGTTGTCAGGCGTGACGATTGGCAGCATCGCCTGTCCTGTCCTCCCACCATCTTCGGCTTTGCCCTTTGGAAGGTCCAGCTGCGTAGTTCTTGGGCCTCTCATGCCTTGCTAATGCACGTCCAATTTTCCGATCTTCCCTCTAGGGACTCTGGAAGGGATGGTTTTGTAATCACAAGCTGGACCCTCCTACGTCAGCATTCTTCCCTTCCCCTTTCCCATCCCATACCTGTCAGGGACAGGGTTTCTCAACCGGGGCACTTCACACAGTGTTGGCTGGATAACACTTTGTTGTAGGGGCTGCCCTGTCCCTCATAGGGTCCTTAGCAAAGGCTGTGTTCTCTTAGTTGTGACCTTCCCAAGGTTGCGGCTTTTTTCCTGAAACAGACCAGGCCAGGTGTGCTGGCTGCATGGGGACCACCTTATCAGGCTCCATGAGAAAGTGGACCGGAAGTGAAACAGGGACATCCACAGGCCAGCCTTCCTAATCATGGGCCTCGGGGCAGCTGCCAATCACCAGTGCTGACTGTAATCTAACTCTGCTTCCTGTTTGGGAAAAATAACCCCTACTTGAACTAAACTTGAATATTATAAAGGAAATAGCCAATTCTCTCAAAGATCCTTCAGATTTTTTAAGTCCACAAGTATAAAGCTTAAAGACATATGGTGTGTAGAAGGAAAGGCATCTGTGAACATCCAGCTTTTTAGTAACTCAGTGGGGTTTGCTTCCTGGTAACCAGGAAGGGCTTTCTTCATGTAAGGAATTATCACTTGGCTTACCTTATTGTAGTGAAATCTTTTGTGGGCATTAAACTTCTCATTGTGAAAATTATCTCTAATATTTACATTAAAGAGGAACTTTAAGTCATTTGGAGTTTTTCAGAGAAAAAAATTAACAGAAAACAGCACTCACTGGCTCGTGAACTGTTATCTCAGAAAGCAGATGGGCCACTGGGTCTGTTGGCTTCGCTCCTGTGATTTTCAGGTGGATGGAGTTTCTCCAACAACAGCTCAACTCATGACTCTCCTCTCCTCCCAGGAGGCAGACGCATTTATGGTGAATTGGGGGAGGAACTGGGTGAGGCATTCGGCACAAGGAACAGAGTCAATACACATCTTAGCCTCAGGAAAGGAGAAACGTCAGCTCGCGGCCCTCAGACCTGCAGTGGCGGCCTCGCCTTTCAGCTGCGCGGCCCCTACCCTGGTCTCCCACTCCGCTTTGTCCTCATTTCATCTGGAATCTGCAGTTCAGAGAAAATTAGACAATACCTGAATGTGAGGGCAGGGACTAACCAGGTCTGTGATCTCTCCTTCTTAGTTCATAATATATTTATTTCTCAATTATTCATCATAAAATATGTTCCTGAAACTGCTTAGAACCAATTCAGTGATCACGGATTCCCCGGAGCCACAGCACGGCTGTCATTTGTGTAGTCGGGATAACCCAGCGATGCCGGTGGCACTCATCCTTCTGGAACATTCGCCTCGTAAAATCAAATGCTCTGATCAATGTCAGTTTGGTCTGCTGAGCACAGTTGAACATTTACGAGGTTACTGAGGGCCTTGGACGACCTGGAGACTCACTTCATTGGATCCTGACCGTGGACAAATCACTTGACATCTCGAAGGCTCAGTTTCAACTTCTGTGGCGTGGGGTAGGAGTAGCCGGCTCATTGCAGCGAGCGCTGCCCGCCGTGAGCGCTGCCCGCCGTGAGCGCTG
>NW_022436971.1:24825626-24860760 GCF_009761245.1 Sapajus apella
CCCGCCGTGAGCGCTGCCCGCCGTGAGCGCTGCCCGCCGTGAGCGCTGCCCGCCGTGAGCGTCCCCCGGGACTGCCGGCCGCAGTGCTAGAACACGCGGCGGCCCTTCCCAGACGCACGGCGATCGCCGCTGCTATCGCTGCGGTTGTCCTTACGATGTGTTTTCGGTTTTATAAATGAGACTGCAGGAGTATGAAGGCATGGTAGCTGAGACGGCTGCGGCCCCTGGCACGTTCCCTGATGCTCACAAGCACTCTTCCAAGTCACCTCTTCCTAGGATCTCACACGTCTGGGAGACGAGGGCGGAGAACAGAGTTCCTGGAGGGTGTTCACTGGTGCGGTTAATCAGGATGCAACTTTACATGTGGCCATACTAAATGGAAGCGGGAACAGGAGATTTCCAGGACGGGTTTTCTTTAGCATTAGCTGGCATCCTGCTCTGGTGACAGGGAAGCGAGGCCTGGGCACCTGCGGGCTCCTCACCCAGCACAGCTCCCTTAACAGCGCGTGGCAGCAACTGCTCCTTAGTGTGTGTGGGGTTTCGTCATGCGCTCAGTTTAGCTTGCTTCTACTGTTTCTAGACTATGTCAAAATTTTATTTTGGTGACATTCTTTTAACCTTATTCCTTAAGATTGATAAACTAAAAGTAAATATAGTAAATATTAAAATATTAAATATTTTAATATATTATATATATTGTATATATATTCCTATATTATTTAATATAAAATAATACAATAAAATATTTTATTTATAGTAAATATTTTATTTAATATAAAATATTAAAATATTTTAATATATTTAATATATTTACATATTATAAAAATAAAATATACAGAAATTATTTGTGTTATAGAAAAAAGTAGTATTTATACCAGTATTATCTCTAATTTAATTGTATCATTCATTATTAGGATTATTTCTTAGGAGAACTCAACTAGATGGTACATACTTTAAAGAAAGAACTGCAGCAGCATCTTGTGTGAGCTACAGATTCAGTGTTTTAGTCAGTATAAAGTGTTGACTATTTTTATTTCTTACTGATGGACCAAGTTCACATTATTATTATTATTGTTGTATTATGGGTTCAAATAGGGCCTGGCTGTAGAGTCTGGTTATTGAGGTTTTCTATGTGTCTGAACATCTAATTTATGCACAGAATTCTATGAAACATAGAAGCATCAGACTCTATATAGCTGAGTGCTTAAAAACTGTCTGTTTCACTATATCTTTATGATGTTATATGGTTTATAATATTTAATGTCCTTTATTCATGTTAACTGCTCAATTCTCATACAATACATGGTTATACACATTGCATTGAAATACTTGTGAAACATATGTAGAAATGCTTCTACCTGTGCTAATTCCAATTTCATCTGTGATACTGAGAGAATGGATCAGTTAAGCACAGAAATGTAAACAGCCACAACGCCCCAGGAGAAGAAATGTCTGCTGATGAAACAGCAAACCATAACTGAGCTGCAGTCTTCAAGCCCAGCGAGTAAAAAGCCGGGTTTTAAAGTCCAATCTTCTAGGGTTTGACCATGAGCTCACATACCAGCCTTTGTCCAGCATCTGTCATCCACGAGGCTGTCATGAGTGTCTTAGCCTCTTCCAGCTGCTGTAGCAAAATGCCATAGCCTGGGTGGCTCACAGACAATGGAATTTTATTTCTCACACTCCCGGAGACTGATTCCAGGTTCAAGGTGCCAGAAGACGAGGTGTTGGGCAAGGGCTGCTTCTGCTTCACAGATGGTGCCATCTTGCTGCGCCCTCACAAGGAGGAAGGTGCCAGAAGTTCCCTTTGGGCTCTGTCTGTAAGGACACTGATCCCATTCATGAGGGGGAAACCTAATCACCCCCAGAGACCCCACTTATAGCACCATCACCTTGGGGTTGAGGATTTCATCACTTGAATCTCAGGGGGACACAGACATTCAGACCACAGCAATGACTACTGTATTAAAATGGAAAAAACACGTGTTGTATTATCTCATAGATTATTCAAAATTCTGACAATTATAACCAGAAGCACGTGCTAAATCCATAGTTAGGTATACAATAATGTGCAGAGAAAAGTAAGTCTAATAATGTGATGCAAATTGCAGACTGTGCTGTGGGTTCTACCAGCCTCCGGGACACCAGCATGCCAAGCACTAAGTGGTTAATTTTTATCTTATCAGCACATACTCCCAGTTTTTCCCCAAAGAACATAAATATGTGAATACTTTTTTCTTGTTTCAGGCAATTTAAATCCACCCATAGAAGTGACAGCACTGTATTCATTTGAAGGACAGCAGCCTGGGGATTTGAATTTTCAAGCTGGAGACAGAATCACAGTTATATCAAAAACAGATTCACAGTTTGATTGGTGGGAAGGAAAGCTTCGAGGTCAAACTGGCATTTTTCCAGCCAACTATGTAACCATGAATTAAAGCTTAAACTATTTTCTTCTTTGAGAATTACAGAAAAAATTATTTCTACACTGGCAGGATTTACTAGTTAAGCAATGTTTAATATAAATTTACAAAAAAAAACTTCTATAAATTTCCATTCAGTATGTAAAATATTTTGTTTTCCTATATAAAAAGAGTTGACCTATATATCTTTAAGTACTTTGTACTAACTTTATCACATATGTTGTGTCATACACTAACCTGCAATTTATGTGGTCATAGTTCTTTTGTGAACATTTTCAAACATCACTAAGCATTTGATCTGGCTATGTACGTGGTAGCTGTATTTTAAGAATTTTGAGGGTAGCGCCATTAATGTCAATTCATACATTTATATTTGCAAAGTGACTAGAGAAAAAGAAATCAGCTTATAGGAGGTATCAGTAATGTTTAGAGTTGTAAGTGTTAACTGGACTATGAATCCTTAGAAATCATCTTTATACCTTCAAAAATTGTACAAATGCATTCATCATAGAAACATGATTACAAGAAGTCTGAACACCATGTATTTAAAAATATGACATCTCAACTTTTCTTCCTTATGGGGACATTTGTTCATTGCCAGCAGTAGAATAAACTTAGGGTGACATGGCTGACTTGTCTCTAAATAAAATTTTAAAATGTTTACTAAGTGAATATTTCAATTTTGTTTTCTTACTTTTTGTAAGGTAGGTGGAGGTCCTGTATCTCATATGCAGGGTAAAATCCACCTCCATTTGGGATCCCTGAGCTCCTCCCTGAACTCCAGACTCGCCTCTCCAGCTGTGCACCTCACAGTTCCATCTGGAAAGGAACAACACCTCAGCCCTTATGGGCCCAAATCCAAGCTCTTCTTTCTCCTCACTTAGCCTGCCCCTCCCACAGTGTTCCTCTTCAGGAAATGGAAATTCCATCCCTGGATGTCCTTGGTCCTCAGGGTGACTTCAGAGCCAAGATTCATTCTTCTATCTCATGCCCTCTATCAAATTCACCAGAGATTCTGTTGCCTTTCAGACACTCGCTAACCCAACATTGCACTCCCCCTCTGCCCACCCCAAAGTGAGCTGCCCACTCAGCCCCAACTCCCATGTAGACTCCTTGCTTCAGCCCTGCCTACCCCCAGCGAACCCTCCTGAGGGGAGCAGGTGCACATGGCACCATTTGGCCTGCTATTCACTCTTCACTGCCTTACGTCATATACACACCTGTGCATTTGCCTTTATTTATTATACCTTCTTAAGACATGGAAAAGGAGAATAAAGACCCATGTTATCTTCACCTGACAAGAGGTAAAACACAGTTATTTCCTTCTTTCTAATCCCTTTCCATTCACCACTGTCTCCTAACTCAAAGGGAACATCACCCTGAGTTTGCTGTTTTGAATTCCACATATTTCTTTACATTTTTCCTACATATATTTGTGTCCTTAAGCACCATATGGTATTCCCTTCCATGCTTTTAAACTTAAAAAATTTAAACTTTTAAACTTATAAAAAATACAATAAATTCACTCATTTACAATGGACTTATTGTAAAGAAACTGCTTTATATATTCAAGGAATTAAAAGAAAAAGTAGAGAATTTCAGCAGAAATTTGACACCATAAGAGAGAATTGCATGAAAAACGTGAGACTGAAAATAAAAATAAACTAAGAAGACAATCAATGGATTTAACAGTCATTTAGACATACCAGAAAAAAGAATCATCGACCTAAAGGCATACGTCCAGCCTGAAAGCTGAAAGAACTGAAATTACTAGAAAGACCAAAAGAGACTTTATGAGTTAAGGCAAGAAGGTGTAGAAAGTGAGTAGTGAAGGTTCTCATCAAAAAGTGGAGAGAGAATCAGGCAGATGCTGTACATGAAGACAGAATAGTCCAAAACTTTACAGAGACATTGAACTGCAGAGTTAAGAATTACTATGAACTCCAGGTAGAATGAACATGAGGAGAGTCACATATGTGCACATCATTATAAAACTGCTAAAAACCACAAAGATAAATCTAAAAAGTAGATGAGACACTGAGTAATGGGTACAAATGCACACTTGGAAAAAATAAGACCAGGCGTCTGATCCATCGTTGGGGTGACTACAGTTAACAATAGTCAATTATGCATTTCAAAGTAGCTAAAAGAGAATAATTTGGATGTTCTTAGTGTAAAGAAAAGATAAATATTCAAGGTGCTGAATATCCCAGTGCCCCTGATTTGATTATACAAATGCATCAGATTATCACATGTATATAAAAAATATGCACATCTATTACATATCAATCTTTAAATGCAGATGAGAACTGTTACAAATCACTAAGATGATAAACAACACAATAAAAAAATGGACCAAAAGTTTCATTGATTTCATCAATGAAAATATATGGATACCAAGTAAGGACAGGAAAAGATGTTCAATATCTTTAACAACGAAGGAGAGCAAATAGAAGCTGAGAGTGAGGTGTTGCCATATAATCTCTAAATGGCTAAAATGAAAACAACTGATGATATCCACAGTGAATGAGGGTTTGCAGCCTGGAAACTCCCATACCCTGTGGCTAGAAATGTAAAACTGTGTGGTCACTTTGGAAAGCAACATGGCAGTTTAACTTCTAGCCCAGAGAATTCATTCCTGGGTATTTGTCCAGGAGAAATAACAATACACGTCCACATAAAGTATTCTATGATGTTCGTAAGAGCTTTATACATAATGACCCCAGACTTGAGACAATCCAAATGTTCATCATCTGTTTAGTGGATGGAAAGAATCTGCTCTACCTGCACCATGGAACACAACTCAGCAATAAGGAATGGACCCTAATACATCAACAATACGGTGCATCTTTACAGCATTTTGCTTCATGTCACAAGTCAGACACTTTCTAAAGACTATATAAATCCATTTACATAAAATTCCTCAAAAGGCAAAATTAGAGTAATGAGAAGCAGAAAAATATTTGCCAGGTGCCCGAGGTTGAAGGAGGAAATTGACTGCCAAGGTTCACAAGGGCACATCTTAATAAATTTAAAACAAATACATAATCCATGTGCCGATCAATGACCTGTTAATATTTAGCAAGCTAAAGTATATTGGACAAAAATATAAATATAAAAACACAGATTAACCCACCTGTCAGAATACTGCAGATCAAGCAGACAAAACATATAAATGTACAGATTATACATAAATAAAAGGTATCCAACTGATTTAATTCGAGACTGTACCCTGAAATTAGGCTGCTATTTATATCAAGTATCCACAGAACATTCCCAAAAGTTGACAATGCCACAAAGAAAACTTCTTTTATGCCACTGTGAGAAGTCGTATAGATAATACTTCCTGGCTCTATACTACAAATAAGAAAATCCACGCTAGCTTGAGAATTTCAAACTCTTAATAACTCAGGTTATATACATGTGCATGTGTGTATGCACGCATGTGTGTGTACAGTGAATGTGTATACACATGCACAACACACATAAAAATCCTAATGAAAGAAAATAAAAGATAAATGACTATGTTACTTAACTCTTTTCAATTAAATTCAAAAGTATAAATCAGCTTCATAGTATTAAAATTGTTTCAGAGGATAGCAAAATAACGTCCAAATACTTGAATGATTTGAGCCTAATGCTAATAGCAAAACACATCTCAGATTACATCTTTTAAAAAAGCCCAATCTCATTTATAATTATTGCTACACAAATCCTAGCAACACAATGATGGGACAAAGACCAGGGGTAAACCTCAGGCTTGCTCAATATTAGGAAATCTATTATCATTCATCCTCTTAACTGGTCTGACAATAAAAATAAGATCATCCTCATACATCCTGAAGAGGCATCTGACAAAATTCAACCTCTGTTTTTTTTTTTTTTTTTTTTTTGAGATGGAGTCTCGCTCTGTCACCCAGGCTGGAGTGCAGTGGAGTGATCTCGGCTCACTGCAACCTCTGCCTCCTGGGCCCAAGCAATTCTCCTGCCTCAGCCTCCCAAGTAGCTGGGACTACAGGCGCCCACCACCACCCCCAGCTAATTTTGTTTTGTATTTTCAGTAGAGACGGGGTTTCGCCATGTCAGCCAGCCTGGTCTTAAACCCCTGACCTCAGGTGATCTGCCACCTCAGCCTCCCAAAGTGCTGAGATTACAGGCAAGAGCCACAGAGTTGTCAACTCCATTTTTTATGAACACACTCAAACAGGAGTAAATGGTCTGGATACTTTCTTAACAAAACTAGGCTAACTCTATCACTGGAAAACATGAGAAGCAGCCCCTTACAGTAAGTCAGAAGGAGTCACCATCACCACAATGACTCAGTGTCATCCTGGAGGCATTCACCAGTGAAACTAGAGGAGATGGAAATGAGAAATATAAAAGTTAGAAAGGAGGAGATAAAACAACTATTATTTTCAGATTATAAGATGGAATACTTGGGAAATCCAAGTGAATCAACTACAAAGAAAAACACAACAGGTGCTATCAATAATGAAGAAATATAGTAAGTTTCAAAACTAATAGTCAAAATATATAGCTTTTATATTTAACAAGCACAACCAGTTAGAAGATGTAATGAAAAGAATATCTCAATTTTTAAAAGCCACCAGAAGTGTTAAATACCAAAAAACAAATAAAATAGAAAAAGTTTTAAGACTTAAAGAGGAAGATGCTCTTTACAGACATACAACTTAAACAAATGGACTAGCATGGACGGTTCTGGCCAAGAAACCTCACAAAAACATCAGGCTTCTTTGGGCTGTTTCTTCCGAAAAAATAAAACCATAGGATGATGAGCCTGCCAGACTCTGAAACACACCCTAAAACTGCAGCAAGCTCATGGGGCAGTTCTTCTCTCCCATCAAGGGTGAAGATGAATGTTTCCTGCTAAATATGTGAGTTCTTCTCTCCTGTTAATGGTGAAGATGAGTGTGTCCTGCTAAATACGTGAGCTGTTTGGTTTGCAAATTGTTAAAGTTTTTCTTTCTTCCTGATGTTTTGAGTTCTTTTTACATTACAGAGATAGTCTCCTTTTTCTGTGCTATAAGTTGCACATATCCTCCCCCAGTGTGTTTTTGTTTTTATACAGTGTTTTTCACTATTTTTAAAACAATTCACCTTTTTATTTTCCTAAGATGGCAGATTAGAGGCTTTTAGCATATCTCAGTCACTTGGAAACAGCAAAATAGTACATAAAGGTCAACTCTGTGAGCTTTAATTCAAGAAAGAAAATGGAAATCTACCAGAATCACAAAGGACACCCTGGCTCCCAGGAAAGAGGACACAGGCAAATAGCCCCCACGACAGCACTCAGCTGATAAAACTGAGTGAAGCCCCAGGACAAAAGAGCAAAGGGAGCCCCTCTGTGACTTCCCTCAGCAACCCAGCCATACTTTGCTTCTCCCAAGTCCTGGAGCTAACTTGGGGAGATGCTTGGAGACCCTGAGAGGGAAACACACTGAGAAGAGCTGTGGGTATTTTCCTAGACCTGGGACCAAGAGCAAGAGCCATTTTTAATCCAGGCATATACACAGTCAGCCATTCCTTGGTGATCCAGCAGTGCAGCCATGCGGGCATTTTAGTCTCAGGCCAAAGACTGGAGTGCTTGCTCTGAAGCAGGGGACCTCCATGGACAGAATCATGGAAACCACCTCGGCAGCAGGTGCTGAAATTGTGTTCTCCCCCATTGCAGGAAGGGAGCAGTTGGAGAGCTGCTATAACTGTGATTCCTCCTGGGTGACAAGACTTGGAGCCAGCACCAGCCTCGCAACCTGGAACCAGGCTGTGTGTGTCGTCGCTTGGTGCCCTGGCCTGATTTCCTGAGAGCATGATGCAGCAGGGCCCTCTGCACTCCACCCCAAGGCAGAACTCCAGGCAATTGGAGCACCTGCTTGCCTGGACCAGAAGCCTGAGCTGTCCCGCCCTTCCTGGGCCTAGATCATGGTGCAGTGGAGCCCTCTCCACTCCACATCCAGGTGGATATCCAGGCACTGGGAGCACCTGATGCCGGTGCAGGGGCTCTATCTGTCCCACGCCCAGCCAGACCTCCAGGTATTTGCAGGCCCACTCTTTCTGTGCAGACACCACGTTGAAGCAAGGCTATCTCCACTCCATGCCCAGGCAGGTCTGCAGGGATCTGGAGCACCCACTCTGCTGGATTAGCAGTTCCAGCCATGCCCCCTCCACATACAGAGAACTTGGGGCTGAAAGGTTTCCCACCTTCACACCTCGGCACACCTCTGGGCACTTAGTGGCCACCCACTGGATTCTCCCTTGGCACTGATGCTTATGCCTGCAATTAGGGATCTATAGGCAGATCTGCCTGGCCCTGCCAATTTTGCTCTCCTACCCCCGGCTGGGTAGGGAGCTCAGACCTCTGTGCACTCCATGGATCAGCCCACTGCCAGAGGCAACAGAGAGCTTCTCCCAGTAAACAAGGATCCAGTATATTTCTAGCCACTTGGCTGCAGCTAGCTGTTACTCATAAGCACTATCTACTTGCCTGTAGGTCAAACTGCACATCCAGATATAAAACCTGCTGACAGAAGCTCATAGGGCTAAAGAAGCAAAGCCAAGAGACCCTACTCAACACTCTCTACAGTCACCCACCTATGGAGAGGGGAAAGGGGGAAGAAAATAGTAATATTATAGAGACAGAAAGAAAGAAAAAAATCCTATCCACACTAGTAATTACATTAGAGGTGTCAGCATCTCCAGATGAAAAGGAACCAGCACAAGGATTCTGGCACCATGAAACAAGAGAATTACGAAATACTGCTGAAGAAATCAGATGACACAAACAAATGGAAAAACATTCCATGCTCTTGGATTGGAAGACTCAACGTCATTAAAATGGGATACTGCCCAAAGCAATCTACAGATTCAAAGCTATTTCTATCAAACTTTCAATGTCATTTTTCATAGAATTAGAAAACACTATTCTAAAATTTATGTAGAACAAAAAAGAGCCTGAATAGCCAAAGAAATCCTAAACTAAAAAACAAAGCCAGAAGGATCACATTACCCAACTTCAAACTATACTACAAGGCTACGGTAATCAAAACAGCATGATGCTGGCACAAACACAGACACATAGACCTATGGAAGAGAACAGAGAACTGAGAAGTGAAGTGCATACCTACAACCATGTGATTTTTGCAAAGTCAACACAAATAAGCAATTGGGAAAGGACTCCCTATTCAACAGACAATGCTGGGATAAACTGGCTTGCCATATACAGAATATTGAAACTAGACCTAACCTTTTTACTGTATACAAAAATTAACTGAAGATGGATTAAAGATTTAAATGTAAGACCTCCAACTATAAGAATCTTAGAAGAAAGCCTAGGAAATACCATTTCGGACATGAGCCTTGGGAAAAAAATTATGACTGACACCTCAAAGGCAATTGAAACCAAAACAAAAATTGACAAGTGGGACCTAATTAAACTAAAGAACTTCTGTGCAGCAAAACAACCTACCAACAGAGTACACAGACAACCTACAGAATGGGAGAAAATATTTGCAAACTATGCATCTCATGAAAGTCTAATATCCAGATAAGGAAATTAAACAATTCAACAAGCAAAAAGTGAATAATTCCACCAAAAGGTGGGCAAAAGACATGAACAGACACTTCTCAAAGGAAGACATACAGATGGCCAACAAACATAAAAAATGCTCAAATCAGTAATCATCAGAGAAGTGCAAATCAAAACCACAATGAGATATCATCTCACACCAGTCAGAATGGCTATTACTAAAAAGTCAAAAGGTAGTAAGTGCTGGTGAGGCTGTGGAGACAAAGGGACACTTGTACACTGTTGGGTGGGAATGTAAATTAGTTCAGCCATGGTGGAAAGCAGTTTGAAGACATTTCAGAACATGTACTCATACGTTCATCACAGCACTAGCAAAGACACGGAATCAACCTAGGTGTCCGTTAGTGGCGGATCGCATAAAGGAATGTGGTACACATACACCACGGAATACTATGTGTTCATAAAAAAGAATGAAATCATCTCCTTTGCAGCAACATGGATATAACCGGAGGCCATTATCCTAAGTCAACCAAGGCAGGAACAGAAAACCACCTACTGCATGTTCTCACCCATAAGTGAGATACAAACAATGGATCATGGACATGAAGATGGAAACAACAGACACTGCTTGAGAGGGGAGGGATCAAGCAAGGGCCGTAAAACCTCCTACTGGGTGCTGTGCTCACTGGACACAGAGACAAATCATATCGTCCTCAATAGAGAAAAACAAAGAGAGGCAAAGCATAGGACAATTGGACAGTTTGAAAAGAGTTGCATACTCTTGAAAGTCCAGAGCTGAAGACACATTCTTCTGAATCTGTAGAAATATTCTATGTTTAACAAAATCAAACAAAATTCTCCAAACACTATTTGTATGTCCTAAGACGTTTGCCGTGCATTTTAAACATCACTAACAGTCCACTTTTGTAAAAAAAAAAAAAAAAAGACAGTCTCATAATCCAAAACACTCAGATATGTGTCTTCAGTATTATCTACAATGCAGAAGTTTATCCAGAGTTTCAAATTCAATTAAAAACGCTTGAGAAAAAACAGCCAGAGGCGCTGACTCCCCCTAATGCGGCCTCTGGCCGCGCAGAGGCGGACGTGGCTCCCGCGCTTCCATCTCCGCCTCCTCGGCTGGTCGGATCCCGGACCCACGGGGCGCGGCGTCGGCCCGGGTTCTAGAGACGGCGCCGGGCGCGAGGGGCGGGGCCGCCAGCGTTCGCGGAGACGGCGGTCAGACCGCACCGACCGCTGCCCTCGGCTCTCACGTCGCCGAACCGCTCCCGTCCGCAGGTGCCTCACTGTTTCAGTGCGGTGTTTCCTGGCGGCGCCCAAGAAGGTTAAAATGAGGCCACGGGGATTTTCCGACGTCGCCAGCAAGCAGCTGCGAACAGCCGGGCGGCGCGATGGGAGCGCTGTGAGCGCTGTGGGCGGAGCGGGGCCGCGAACCCCCGAAGAGCCGCGGGGCCTGGAAACGGGGCGGGTTAAATCCGCGGCGGTCACTCCGCCCAGAAGTTGGAAAGCGAATCCTGGTCTTGGTCGGATTCCCGCTCATGTTGGCGTTGTGGGCAGACCGCGGGGGGGGGGTGGTCCGTCCGGGCCGTTCGGCCCCCGCTGGCAAACACCCACCCCACCCATCCTCTCAGCCCCTCCCACCCCGCCTCGTCGGTGAAGCGCCCACTTGCTGGGATTCCCAGGGGCCTCGGGAGGAAGGAGCCCAAGCGTCAGCGCTTTCTAAGCGCCCCCAATTCTTCCCCGGGGCAACACAAACGATCCAGGCAGGCTTCATTCTTACGGGGTACATACCAATTTCCATGAAAAGGTAACCTGGACTTTTTTTTTTTAGCTAAATTAGAAACTGACTAAATAATTCTCACATTCCGTAAGGAAAAGCCTCACACTTACCAACAGAAGGGTGTCCCTTGTAAAAAGCACCCTTCACACTCAGAACCTCCCTGCAGTCAGATTCATCCCAAATGGAATAACTGCAGGGTCTTTTACAATGGCTATAACACCTGGTTTACTGATTAGAAAATAAAAATAGATGAATTTTACAGCACTACAGAGAAAATCCTGTCTATCCACAGCCACAAAATAAAACTGCTAACAAATATACCATCACTAATGTGAGATGTTAAAAATAAGGGAAATTGAGGTGATGGAGGATGTGGGAACTCTGTACTTGCAGCTCAATTCTTCTGTAAACCTTAAACTGTTCAAAAAAATGGAGCCTATTAATTAAAAACTACTAGCTGAAACCACCACTTGATCTTATAATTAAATCCACTTATAAGTAAAATTTTTATTATTAAATAAAAATATAGCTTTCACTTGTATATGACAACATTGGCCTCTGTTTTCAAGATTCAAACCCTCATATATGTGTCATGTAATTGAAACTTCTCAAGAAAATTACAGGTACCAGGCTGAGAATGCTCTGAGGATGACTTGCAGAGCTACCTGTAGTTAGCTACTCTCTGGGGTAGAACCGTGCTCTTTGTTATATTTTTTAGAAGCAAGAGATCCTGATGGATATACACACAAAAACATGGATTTTGGAAGAACGTTCAGTTCCACGTGGTTATTGAACGTCTGAGCCTCAGAATATTTTTATCATATGGATTTAACAAAGTTTGAGGAGAATTAAATGAGCTAATGAACATGAAAACTCTTACAACCTCCAAAGTGAGCAAAATGAGGACCACAGTTGGAAGTACAGGCATGGCTGGTTTGATCGCACTCCGCGGATACAGCACTTTTTACAAATTCAAGGTTTGTAGCAACCTTGCAGATGGCAGGTCTATGTGTACCATTTGTCCAGCAGCATGTGTTTATTTTGAGTCTCTGTGTCATGTTTGGTAATTTTTCAATAGCTTTAAATTTCATTATTATTATATATGTTTCAGTGATCTGTGGTCAGTTATCTTTGATGTTACTGTGTAATTTCAGGGGAGACATATGACATACACCTATATAGGAACCTAAACAATAAATGTGTGTGTTCTGACTGCTCCACTGACTGTTCCCCTGTCTCTCCCTTTCCCAGACTTCCCAATTCCAAGACACAACAATATTGAAATTAGGCCAATTAATTACCTTACAGTGTCCTCTAAGTGTTCATGAAAGAAAGAGTTGCATGTCTCTCACTTCAAATCAAAAGCTAGAAATGATTAAACTTAGTGAGGAAGGCACTTCAAAAGCTGAGGTAGGCTGAAAGCTAGGCCTCTTGTGTCAGTTAAACAAGTTTTGAATTTAAAGGAAATGTTTTTGAAGCAAATTAAAAGTGCTACTCCAATGAACTCATAAATGATAAGAAAGCAAAACAGGCTTATTGCTGATATGGACAAAGTTTTAGTGGCTGGCAAGAAGCTCAAACCAGCCATAACATTCCAGCTAAGATCATTGATGAAGGTGACTACAGTAAACAAAGAATTTCCATGCAGATGAAACAGCCTTCTATTGGAAAGAAAATGCCATCTAGGACTTCCATTGCTGCAGAGGAGAAGTCAATGCCTGGCTTCAAAGCATCAAAGGGCAGGCTGACTCTCTTATTAGGGGCTAAGGCAGCTGGTGACTTTTGGTTGGAGTCAATACCCATTTACTATTCCCCAAATCCCGGAGTGCTTAAGAAGCATGCTAACCGCACCCTGCCTGTGCTCTGTAAATGGAGCAACAAAGCCTGGATGGCAGCACGCCTGTTTATGGCATGGTTTATTGAATGTTTTGAGCCTAATATTGAGATCTACTGCCTGCAGAAAAAAAAAATCCTTCCAAAATATTGCTCATTGACAATGCCGACAAAGATGTACAAGATGAATGTTGTTTTCATGCCTGCTAACACAGCATCCACTCTGCAGCCCATGGATCAAGGAGTTATTATGATTTTCAGTCTTATTATTTAAGAACTATATTTCATTAGGCTAAATCTGCCATAGACTGTGATTTCTCTAATGGATCTGGGCAAAGTCAATTGAAAACCTTCTGGAAAGGATTCGCCATTCTAGATGCCATTCAGAACATTCATGACTTATGGGAAATGGTCCCAATATCAAAATGAACAGGAGTTTGGGAGCAGTTTTGGGGGTAGTTGCTGTACAGGTTGTTTGTGGTCAAACATATGGAGAGAGGGGAGGGGAAGCTCTGATGTGAGGGTGAAGCAGTCCCTCCCCACCTTGAGAAAAGTCTGCCTGAAAGGCAGGGGAAGAGCTAGAAAGAGCCTCTCAGTGCCAAGGAAAGCGACTCGAGAGAGGAAGCAGTTCCCATGCCAAAAAAGACATCAGAAATAGCGTCAAGTGTAGGCACCAAAGTCCCAAGAGGATGGAATACAGACTGTACTGATGGAGGCAGATCTGGAGGAAGATGTGGAGATCCCATGAATTTAGACGTGGAGTTCTTGGCTGAGCCTGAGATGGAGGCAGCTAAGGAAAAACACGCTATAGAAGTGTGTGGAGCAGGGCAGAGTCTCTGCGCTATTCATATTACTTCCCTAAAGTAAATCTTAATGGGAAGTCAGCAGGTGAACCACACAATTTTTAAAGCTTTCACTATAATCTCAAGAAAGCTTGTTTCATTTTATGTTCAGCAACTGAAAAACATGTAGAACTTTGAAAGGTATAAGACTGGTTAGAAATCATATTGGTTACCTATTTTAGTGTCAACTGTATGTAACAATAAATTATAAAAACAACCTAAGCTACTATAGAAAACTGTTTGCTGTAGACCAGGCAGTCTGGACGTAAACCCTGCTTGTGCCAAGGATCAGTTGGGTGATTTCAGCCAACATAGCACCTCTGGGCTCACCTTCCTCAATTTCAAAACAGGGCCTAAGAGGTCCCTCTGGGTATTGTGGTGGTGATTAAATATGATGAAATATGTGCAATGCTTGACACAGTAACATTTACATATTAAGATGACGAAAAATAATAATTTGGAAAGATGGTATGATATGTTACGGAATTTTAAAAATCAGAGTTTCAAATATGTCAATGATTTATTGTAAAATGTACATATGACAAAGAATGGAAAGCATGTACCCAAACTGCTAAAAGGGTTAGTGCTAATCTGCATGGTATTAATCAACTATAACAATACTTATTAATAAAAAGTTATTAAAAATAGAAATCTGTTTGACAAGCCACCCACGAACCAACAGGGGACCAGGTCTCCTATCCAGGATCCTATGAAGGAGAGAAGGAAACAGATTTGCTGGTCACAGACGTGCCCATGGGGCTGACGGCAGCAAGGCCGGTGTATCCCTGCTGTCTTACGTCTGCACAGGTGGCCCTGGGAGATGGACCACACAGCTGGGGAGGCCCAGCAGCAGCGCTGACCTGGCTCTGTCAGGCGCTTTGCCCTGCCAGCAGCTCAGATGGATTCCCCTAGCCTCTCCTCAGGCTTCCAGGTTCTCAGTGCTCAGAACTGTCTGGAAGTTCCACAGGAAGGGCCACACCTTGTCCTCTGAGTCAGGGGCTGCCTCACTCTCAAGGCATCTGAGGAGTCAGTTAGCAGGTGAAGGGGAATGTAGAGCAGGAGGGAGCGGAGGCCTGGCTGACTCGGAGCACAGAGCTGCCTCCAGAGCACTCTCACCTGTCACCTGGGACATCATCAATTAACGTCCCACTGCCTGCATTCCTCTTGCCCAATGTGCATGTGTGCAGGGAGCCAGCTCCCCCACGGAGGCCTGTCTAAACAGAGCTGCCTACAGCTCAGAACGTAAACACCTGCTGGTGGTCCCTGCTCTGTAGACTGTCACTACTGTCCCGTGTAGGCTGGGAGGGCTGGATGGGGGGGTGGTGGGGGAGATGAAGCCTCATCTTCAGGGGCAGAGCTCTGGGAGTGGGCTGCTCATTGGCTTTTGAGGAAACAGCCCTGCTCTCAGGCCAGAAGGCCTAGCAACTTGGAATGCTTCCAGATTTGCCCATTAGAAGAGCCAATACAAAATGTCAGCTGTGTAGCTCAGAGGGAAATTCGGGAAACAGAAACGCATGTTAGTGAAATAAGAACAAGTTAGGAACAAATAGAAGACACCATGAGATTCTGCTGTCTTCACATCCTACAGGCTAATGCCACGTCTGCACAGTGGGAGGTGAGTGTACGTGAGGAATGAGGGCACAGTCCTGCACTGAGTGTGAGGAGGGCCCTGGCCTGTCACCCTCTGCTCCGGGCTGTTCTGACCTGCTGCCCCGCCCAGGCACAGATAACCCTTGTGAAGTGAGAGACGTGTGCTGCCACTGCAAACAGCAGTGAGTAACAGAAGACATGAAAATATTGGGCTAAACATGTCAGAAAGTCCTTCTTCTCGTGTAAGGAGAAGCAGGGAGATACAAGCCCAAAGCTGGGAGGCCGGCACTGATGGACCAGAAGCCCAGGCACGTTCCTGCTTCTGCCCTGCATTTTGGAATTCGTCCTCATCCCTCCACCCACCTCTCAGCAGATATCCCATTAGTATCCACTGTGCATCAAGCCCTGTTTTGGGTGCTGGGAATACAGAAGTGGACAAAGGAGACAATGACATTCATCGCAGAACTTAACGCTTCTAGGAAAGAAACGCAACAAACAGAAGTCTGATTACAGCACATTGAATCTGAGATTGCTCTGGAGAAACACATTGGTGGGAAGGAAGACGTGTGCAGGGAGGCTTGCTGTTTAAAACAGGGGCCTCAGGGGACATCACAAGCAGCAAGAGCCCAGCCTCAGGCCACTCTGCAGTGCAGGGGTCAGCTGAGCCTTCCCCTGCCCGGTGCCTGGGGCAGCGAGGGGCAGGGAGGCAAGAGGAGGGATCAGGAAGGCATGTGAGGCAGCTGGAGGGCTCTGAGTTTTACTCAAATGAGCGAAAACTGTTGCGGTTTTGAGCCGAGAAGTGTTGCCATCCGATTTATCTTTCGGGAGGCTCTTCCTGGCTGCAGTGTTGAAAATCTGCTGCAAGAAGAAAGGATGGAGATGGTGAGAACTGGCTGGAATCTATGCCGTCTTCCCACTGTCTCTGTTTTATTCCTTTTAAACTGATTAAACATTTATGATGCCTTCTCACTTTGACCATCATATTCTTTTTTTTTTTTAATTTTTTTTTTAAGGTGGGGTTTCACTATATTGGTCAGGCTGGTCTTGAACTCCTGACCTCAGATGATCCTCCCACCTCAGCCTCCCAAAGTGCTGGGATTACAGGCATGAGCCACCGCGCCCAGCGACCATCATATTCTTTACACTCTTTTATATTTTCTGTCTTTTCGTTTCATGGGACTATATTCTGGATAACTTATTTAGACGTATCTTCCAGTTTTCTGATTCATCTTCAAGTGTGTTTAATTTGCTTTTTAATATTCATTGAGTTTTAAATGTCAGTTGCTACAGCATTTATTTGTAAAAGTTCTAGCGTCTTTTTCAAATATTATCCCTTTGTTGTCTCTTGTGCTTGCTTATATTTTAGTTTTTTCTGTTATTTCTGTAGCCATACCAAACCCAATCATTTTGTATTTCATGTCTGGTAACCCCATCCTCCCTGGCCCTTGAGAGCCTGAGCATTTCTTTGCTGTTTCTCTCTCCTGGTGCCTTGCTTCTTTATTTGCTGTCATTTTATAGGAAGCTGATCAATTTCCTGAGTACTATAGTTACGTCTGGGCTTCATGTTGCAGATCTCCAGATGAAACTTGTTTCTGCCAGTTGCTTGGGGGCTCAAGTAACCCAGAACCGCTTCACGTTGGGGCATCTAATTGGGTTTTGGACCTCGAGCCTGTGTGTGTGACCTACACCAGCACAGATGTAGGACATTTCCCGTTTTATCTTCTGTGGGTAGAGTTTCCTTTTATTCTTACCCTCTTACAAAGGCCAGAGTGCATGGCCTTTGAAGTCTCAGATTATTTGGGGATCTCTGGTTAGCTTTCCCTCCTTACACAGCCCTTGACTTTTTCTCCTGGATTCTGTAGCCAGTGCAGCCTCAAATCAGAGTCCAGGCTGCAATCTGCACTGGTCTGGGCTAGGCATTATCTTACAGGATTCCTGCTTTCACTGCTTTGCTCTCTGCATTCTATTTTTTGTGCCAGCTCAGCATTGCTTTTAAAAATATTTCCTCTGTCCTCCTGTACTTTCATGGGCATGATCAACAAAAGTATAAAATCTGACTTACCGTTGGAAACAGTATTTTTAACTTAGTTCAGGCTGCTACAGCAAAGTGCCAGGGACCAGGTGGCTTGTAAACAGCAGATACGCATTTCTCACAGCTCTGGACGCTGGAGGTCCAAGATCAAGTTGCCAGCATGATGGGCTTTGATGAGCGCCTGTTCTGAGTCGCAGGCGGTGCCTTCCTGCTGTTCCCTCACATGGTCTGAGGGACGAGGGTATCTCTGAAGCCCCTTTCACAAGGGCACTAACCCATCCATGGGGTTCCCCTCAAGACCTCATCACCTCCCCAACACCCCTCCTCCTAACACCGTCACACTGGAGAGTGGATTTCAACGTAGGAGTTTGGGGGAAGACAAACATTCTGTTCATAACAGACCCCGGGCTGAAATTTTGTTTAGTTTGCTTTGTTTTCATTTGCTGCTTTCTGAGGAGTTTCCTGCAGCGGCCCTGGGTGGGGTTGCATCTGCGTTTGTCACCCTTTTGGAGACGGGCGTGCTTTTCTTCTATTTATTTCCTGACTTCTATCACTTTAGGCTTTATCGTTTCTGGTGTCTCATTAACTCCCTCTTGAAATGTTTCATTTTGGATTTGTGATCTCCTTTCATGGTAGCAATGACTACATTAATTTTTGTGGTTGATGAAATATTGAATTGCATTATTAATTTATTTTGTGGAAAGGATTTTGGGTGTTACTTAGTTCTACAACCTTCTTCTGTCCTCACTTGCTTCCTCCCTTCCTTCCTTTTTTCTGTCTTTCTTATGCATTTTCTATTTCCTTTTATGGTCTTAATCATTGAATGAGTTTGGGTTTCTCATGCCAATATTTTCCAGTTTCCTATGAACTTGGACAAGTCCAGATCGTTCCTTACAGAGTTTACACAATGCAAAGATTCTCTCTCCTTCTGCCACAGACACTGCTGTATGCAAATATGGCTTATCTCTGATCCTTGGTATCAGCTAGTCTTCTGCCCCTGCCACCACTTTCCCTCTTTCCCACACGAGGGACATGGCTTCGGTCCCCAGCGTGCAGCACCCTCACAGCACTGGGTCTCTGGTCACCGGGGTTTCTCTGGTTTCTGATTCTTCCCACAAAGCTCATGTCTGACCTCAGCTGGGTCTGACAGTCCTTAGAATTCAAGTGGAGTCTGAGGATTATATTAATACCTGTTCCTTGTTTTGCTGATAATGGGGTTTTCAGCTATTTAAAAGGAGATGTATTATCATTGTGGCTTTTTCTGGGAAGAGAGAAGAGAAATGCCGACTTCTTCAGCAACATTCATTCTGCTAAAGCAGGAAAAGCCACACGACAAATCTCTCAAACGCCGAACTGGGAAGGAAGGGGTGATTTATTAGGCAGGGAGCAGGACGGCATAGCTGCCTAACAGCCGAGCTTCACTCACAAAGAAAGCCCTGCCCTTGTAAAGGCTCACCACTCTAGAAATTACATGTGAAGGGGTCTTGACCCATGAAGCAGGCATGGCGTAGGGGTTTGATCCTGTTTAAGGGAAAACAGTGCCTTTTGGAGATCCCTCCATCTATAGATTGTATCTGTGATCTATAGATGGGACTGTGGTTAGCAGGAGGGGTCTTCTCCTTACCTGGGCTGGCTGCGCCAACCAGTCCCTTCTCTGCTGACTTCTAACTTCTCCTTTTGAGATGCAATGTAGAAAGCCAAGGCTATTAAGGGTCTCCTTTGTCACTGCAAGTCTGCATTGACCTGTTCAAATTTTAGTGTGGCGATATTTTTGTGTGACTTAGAAAAAATATGTAACTTTCACAACAAAACCATTGTTTCCTAAATAGTTAGGGTAAGATAAAACATAGTAATTTTAATTGTACTTTATGCAGATTATACAAACTATCAGCAAGGATATTTAAGAATACATGTAAATATTTCAAAACTTCAGCAATTGAATTGACTGCTACATATGTTTTGAATTTGGGGTAATATGAATAAATTAAAAATGTATATTTTCCAAGATTCAGTTCCATGCACACAAATAAGATCTATGCCATGATATGTGAAACATCAGATCTGGATGTGAACAGTGTTTATTATAAATATTCAAGTTGTTTCACAATAATAAAAATCTCCTTGCTGTTGCATACAGAGAGATCTTTGCCATTGAAATTATGCTGAATCTTGAATATGACAGTGAAAATTGTAAATTATGTGTAAGGGCAGAGAACTGCCTTCTCAATTTTATAGAGAGTCACATATAACATTTGAAATAGAGACTGTAATTTTTTTTCAAAACTGGTGGTTGAGTGGTGAAAAATGAACTTTGTAATGCTCATTATGAAATAACAACACCCAGAAAGAAAACGATATATTGTTCTTGAAGGCTTTTGGAAACAAAAGTATCTTGAAAAAATAATTACTTTCTTAATTTTGTTAAGAAATTAGCATGAGAAAATAGTGAAGTAATTGTGATTTTTCAAATATAAGAGATGGTATTTGGAGAAGAGCTTAGCATAAAAACCAAAACACTAAATTTCCTTCTGAAATTGAAACAAATTTATCTTCATCCTAGCCTAAATGACATCTACTCAAATATTCATCTGTTACTAACTTATTATAAATCTCCATTTTTTTCTCATTCAGAAACTATCTTTAAAGTTTCATTTTGTAAAATCCAAGAGGTATATTAAGATATGTTCAATTCATCTGTCAAAGAAAAGAGTCAAACTCTAAAATATTTCAAGAGATTTATTCTGAGCCAAATAACTGACCAATGGCCTGTAACAGTCTCAGGAGATCCTGAGAACATGCACCCGTGGGCGTCAGGCTACAGCTTGCTTTTTTACATTTCAGGGAGGCATGAGACATCAGTCCATATGTGTGAGATGTAAATTGGTTTGGTCCAGAAGGGTGAGACAACTGGAAGCAGGGGCTTCCAGGGTACAGGTAGATTAAAAGATTTTCTGATTGGCAATTCATTGAAAGAATGAAGATATTATCTGAAGACTTAGAATCAGTAGAAGGGAATGTCTGGGTTAAGATAAGGGGTTGTGAAGACCAAGGTTTTATCATGCAGATGAAGCCTTCGGACAGCAGGCTTCAGAAAGAATAGATTGTAAAGGTTTTTCTTTTCTTTTCTTTTTTTTCTTTTTCTTTTTTTTTTTTTAAATCAGAATTAAGATCTGTGTTGATGCTAATGCTGGTCAGCTTTCCTGAATTCCAAAAGGGAGGAGAGCATAATGAAGCATGTGTGACCCCCACCTTCCCATCATGGCCTGAATTAATTTTCCAGGTTAACTTTGGAATGCATTTTACTGAGAGAAAAGGTTCCTTCAGATGGTTGAGGAGCTTAGAATTTTACTTTTTTTGGTTTACCCGTGTATTTATTTCTTTTAAATGATACACGTAAGCCCCCAGGTACCTGTGAAGATTTTAGTTTTTATTTGTGTGAAATCATATCAGTTTTTCATTTAAGATACCAATACAAGATTTCCTTTTGAAAATGATGACATGAGAGAATATGATTCTCTCATATGGAAAAAATGTGAAATTATACATAAATGACTAATGTTTGAAAAAGCAGTACTATAAGAGAGCTAGGCACCTGCTTTTAAGAAAATATGCCAAATGTCTGTGATTCATGAGATTCTTAAAGCTAGCATTATGAAAGAGAAATGCTATTATAGGCAGTAGAACTGTTTTAGAAAATTCTGTAAAAATTGACATAGAACAGTTTGAAAGTCAAGTTCTGTGGTCTGAGATTTTATAAGCTATAAAATAAATGATGCTGTGTGTGAAATCAATTACATGTTATTGATTGAATTTCACATATTAAATTTGTGGAGCTTATAATACGAGCATGATCTGAGAAATGTATTGCTACTGATTCCATTCTAATGTGTATTAGTTCATTCTTGCACTGCTATAAAGAAACATCTGAGATGGGGTAATTTATAAAGAAAAGAGGGTTCATTGGCTCACAGTTCCACAGGCTGTACAGGAGGCATAGCTGGGGAGGGGAGGCCTCAGGAAAGTTACAATCATGGTGGAAGGCAAAGGGGAAGCATGCAGGTCCTCACGTGGCCAGAGCAGGAGGAGGAGAGAGAGGGAAGGCGCTACACACTTTTAAACAACCAGATCTCAGAGAGCTCACTCACTATCACGGGAATAGCAGGGGAAAGCCACGCTCATCAGCCAGTCACCTCCCACCAGCACTGGGGATAACAACCGGACGTGGGATTTGGGTGGGGACACAGACCCAACATATTGAATGCTATAACAAGTTAGAATCATACTTGGCCCTTCAGGGACTAATCCTGCCCTAGATTTTCATTAGCATGTTGGGTTTCAATATTAAAGTCCTGATTATCATATTTTTAGATTAGGCAAATTTGTCAGGGATTACAGGCATATAAAATGCCGTAAATTAGAACAAAGGCACAGATCTAATATAATTCAATCAGAATGGACCCAAGTTAGCATTTCCTCTCTCCACAACCCACTGCCCAAATTGAATACATACAAGTGAGAAAGGAATAGTTTAAAATAGCAAAATGCAGGGATTTGAGGATTTCCATGCTCCTAACTCAGGGCAAATCTTCAGTGAAATGTCCATCTTAGGTTGGGGAGGGGTCACTGTGCTGTCTGGGAATTCCCAAAATGGCAGAGTGAGAAGCTCAGCCAATTGCTGCTTCAGAAAGCGATGGAAATGCTCGACAGAACTGCCAAAAACAACCATTTCAGAACTCTGAAAATGACCCAAAGGCATACGGCAAGCTGGAAGCATTTATTCAAGAAGAACTACTGACCCTTGGTGGAAACAGCATTCTGTGGCGTTTTCATGAAAAACTACTCCCATGGCCGCCTCGCCCCAGACCCAGGCAGGTTGTGGGAGCTGCCACCACCGGAGTGAGGCTGAACTCTGACCTTTTCCTCTCTTGCCCAAATTCCTATCTAAGGGGCCTGGGGAGTCCACCCTGCAAACCATGGAGTCTCATCGAAGCGTCTTTCTAACCCTGTATAACAGGCTCACGTTTCAGCCTGAGTCTGGCATAACAGCACATGACAGATAAAGAAGAGAATCAAACTGTTTTAACTCCAAACATGTTTCTTTGCCATATTGTGAAATAGTCCTTCAAAGCTGTCTCTTGTGGGGAAAATTACATTCTGAAGAGAATCCTCTTCTGTTTCCAAGCCCTTTTCCTGATCCAGGAAAGAATAAATTCTGATAAGAAACATTTATAATCTATTCTCTCTGAAGCCAGCTACCTGGAGGGTTCCTCTGCATAGTGGGAACTTGGTCTCCACAACCCCTTATCTTAACGCAGACATTCTTTCCTATGGAGTCTGGGCCTTTAGACAATAACTTAGTTCTTTCAATGAATCGTCAAACAGAAAATCTTTGAATCTGACCATGACCTGGAAGCCTTGGCTTCCAGTTGTCCCGCCAATGTACATCTTACATGCATGGATTGATGCCTTATGTCTCCCCAAAATGTATAAAGCCAAGCTGCAGCCCAGCCACCTTGGGCACACGTTCTCAGGATCTCCTGAGGGCTGTGTTATGGGCCATTGGTCGCTCACATTTAGCTCAGGATAAATCTCCAACTATTTTGCGGAGCTTGATTCTTCATTGACAGGAGGCTGCACAAAAAAGCCCACAGCTGGTGTGTGGCAGAGTCACAGCTGCAGAGACTGAGATGCTGGATAGCCTGACAACAGACAAGACAAAAATCTAGCAGTTAAATCCGGAGAGTGAGACAGAGCCTTGATAACCTCCCACATGTCACTGGAGCTCTGAGAGGCTTTCATGTGCACGGATTTGAGCAGGAAGAAACTCAAATTCCCAAAATGTGAGAAGCTGGCTCATCTGGCATGCCTGATGCTCGACCTGGAGTTCTATCCTGCTTGCCTCCCTAGGAATGTGAAGGTCCTGCACACTGTTCACAGATCCTCAACTGTGAAATTACTCATGAACATCCAAGGAATAGTAAGGAAAAAAATACCAATAAAAGTGAATTTCTTGGCCGGGCGCGGTGGCTCACGCCTATAATCCCAGCACTTTGGGAGGCCAAGGCGGGTGGATCACGAGGTCAAGAGATCGAGACCATCCTGGTCAACATGGTGAAACCCCGTCTCTACTAAAACTACAAAAAATTAGCTGGGCATGGTGGCGCATGCCTGTAATCTCAGCTACTCAGGAGGCTGAGACAGGAGAATTGCCTGAACCCGGGAGGCAGAGGTTGCGGTGAGCCGAGATCGCGCCATTGCACTCCAGCCTGGGTAACAAGAGTGAAACCCCCTTTCAAAAAAAAAAAAAAAAAAAAGTGAATTTCTTTATATAGCAATAATGACCAAACAGAGTGGGTGCTTTAGGCATTTCTGGCAACAGCTGGGGGCTATGATGTGTCTGCTGTGTGTGTGGTTGTGTTCTGGCTGGAGTGACAGGGCTGTCTGCTGCAGTCTGGTCCTGGTTGCTGGGTCTGGGACGTGCCCCCACATCACACCAACACCCTGTGCACGTGTCAGGTGCTGTGAATGTGGCATTCAACTGCAAAGAGTGATCTGCCTCTACACTGGTCTTTGGAGAGCCACTGTACTGTCCATTCTCACAGGGCTGTGAATAACTACCTGAGACTGGGTAATTTATGAAGAAACAGGCTGTACAGGAAGTGTGGTTGAGAGGCCTCAGGGAACTTACAAGATGGAAGAAGGCAAGGGGAAGCCAGCACCTTCTTCACATGGTGAAGCGGGAGAGAGCGCACAAGCAAGGGGGAAGGCGCGGCGTACTTTCAAACAACCACATCTGGTGAGTCTTTCACGAGAACAGCAAGGGGGAATCCACCCCATGATTCAGTCGCCCCCAGCAGGACCCTCCTCCAACAGTAGGGATTACAACTTGACGTGAGATTTGAGCAGGAATACAGCACTAAACCATGTCAGCCACTATGTAAATAAAACATAGGTTCAATCATATCAAAGATCATAGAAGCAATAAAATGAGAGCAAAAGCCATGCCACGCACCTGTTTTACAGAACACATGTCACATACACCCAGCAGGCAGGAGGAGAAGGACGGGCCTGGAGACTCTGATGGGAATAACAAAGGCAAAAGCAGAACACATTTGTGAAATGTGCACAGTCCTATAACTCTAGTTAATAAAAGTAACAAGAAGTTCACCATTGCACTTGCGATTTGCGTCTAAGTAGCTGTTTGAAATGCGTATTTGTAAAGTGTTGCCTGAATATTCCTTTAAGGCCTGAGTCCACAGCACTTGGCGTCCGGAGGGGCCCGACCCGTTCACAGCATGCAGACTGAGCTTGGCCGGGCCACTGTTGTGTTTGGCTTGCTGTGTGTTTTTGCATACACGTTTACGTTATTTCACAATTGCGTTTTTGCTATCACAGCAGTGAAAAAAAGCTGTCTTCAAACCCAAGTTCTTGAGGGACTAAATCAGCAAAGGACAGAGGTGGAAACTGAGGAAGACGTAGCTGGAGGCGGGGCCTTTCCAATGGAGTTGGCCTGGGTTGCCGGTGGAGCCCACAGGCCCCAGGCTGCTGTGCCCACATACTGAGTGACATTTCTGGGAAGGCTACCCAGACTTTGATGCAGGCTTCAAACAAAACCTGAACAGTCCTGAGTAGTTTCTCTGTTTTCTCAGGGCACCTGCTCCTCAACCAGGTGGTGCTTCTCGCTCAGGCCCCGCCTGCCTCTGGCTCCACACAGGAAAGCCGGCATTCCTCTCAGTGAAGGCTCAAATGCAGACGAACGCAGTGGCCAAGAGGCTGATCTCAAACATTCCTACTGGGCACACAATAATGACTTGTTTGAATGAGAAGAAAGTGATTCAAGAATTCAGTTAAAACCAATAATAAAACAAAAAATTAAATTTTATATAATTATTTACATAGTTTAAAATGATAAACCTTAGCAATTAAACATATCCATGCTTTCATTTAAGCCACATAAAATATTACAGGTGGCTGGGCGCGGTGGCTCATGCCTGTAATCCCAGCACTTTGGGAGGCCGAGGCGGGTGGATCACGAGGTCAAGAGATCGAGACCATCCTGGTCAACATGGTGAAACCCCGTCTCTACTAAAAATACAAAAATTCAGCTGGGCATGGTGGCGCATGCCTGTAATCCCAGCTACTCAGGAGGCTGAGGCAGGAGAATTGCCTGACCCGATGGGGGGGGGGGTGCGGTGAGCCGAAATCACGGCATTTCACCTCCAGCCTGGGAAACAAAAGCAAAACCCCGTCCCTCAAAAAAAAAAAAAAAAAAAAGATTACAGGTGTGCTTTACATAGTTTAAAATGATGAACCTTTAGCATTTAAACATATCCATGCTTTCATTTAAGCCACATAAAATATCACAGGTGTGCTTCAGGCCTCCTGGTTTACCAGGTACTTTCCAAACCATTCTCTCATTTAACCCTCACAACAGAATGAGCACAGCATCAGTGTGCAGATATTACTGGTGAAGAAACTTGGTGAATTCCCAACATCACAGGCCTAGGAGGTGACAGAATCACAGCTCTAAACAGGTGCATGTCCTGCTTCCAAACCCAGGGCTCTCAGATCAGCCATGAGAATGTGAGGAGCTCAGCTGTCCCCAGGCATGACCCAACCATCTTCCCCCGGGGGCCCTTGAGAATCCTCTGAGTCCTGTGTGTGACGTAATTTATAGATTTTCACATGAATGTTAGGTCACATGATACAGTAGGATTAGCAGGGTGGTCAAACGCCAGCGCTGGAGCTCAGGTGTCAGGGCTGGACCCTGGCTCTGCTGCTGTCAGCTCCCAGCCTTGTGTGAGTTGCTGCTGCCTTTGAATCTCAGGTTTCTCAACTGTCAAATGGCATCAAACAAGATAACACATGCAGGTGGTCTTGGGGGGTGCTCGGCCCATGGTGAGTGCTCCCTAAGCATTATTGAGGGTGATTCTTGTTGCTATTGCCACATAACACTTTAAACTGGCACTGGTGGTTCATGTGCAGTCAACACGGGAAAGCACAGCTGATTGCTGGGATTCCAGCTGAAGTCAAGTCGTGGTGCTCTTTCTGGCCTTGGCTGCTTTCTAGCAGGGTCTTCAGTAGATGTTGCATGATGGAGTATGATACTAGGAGCCACTGAGTGCCCCACAGGGCTGCTAGTTCAGGGCTGCTGCACCAGGCGATTTCTTGGATACCTGTTGGCTGTAGCTTTAGTTTCATGCTTGTTGAAGACTGGCCACATGCTTAGTCCTTTAAAGCTGCTCCACGCAAACTGACCCCACCTTTAATGCACTGTATTTTCTAGGCCTGCCTGCAGTCTGTCTCCACCAGAGAGTAATAAACTCCATGAAAAGACAGACTGTCACGGTGTCTTCAGAGCTTAGCCTGCCAACTGCTGTGTCAAAAGCACTAAAATACACTTTCATTGAATACATGCAGGTTGACAAATGGAAGTTAGATAAGCCTTCTAATTCCTGTTTTCAAGGTTGAAGCTGTGTATATATTAAGACCACTGTATATTAAAAGTCCAGTACAAGAATCTACTATGTTAAATGACAATGCAACCATCAATTCATTCAGTCAATGTAAGTACCGTGTTTACTGAATACCCACTTTGTGCCAGTCAAGGCGATGTCAACGAAGCAGAGAATTAAAAAGATGAACCGCCTGCCTTGCGCAGTGGCGTGCCGATGTTGAGGATGTGGATGGAGGCAGTGGTCACCGTGTTGCATGAGCCAGAAGTCGCCTGCCCTCTTGTCACATCTGGGGTCTAGAAAAGTAGCGCAAAAATGCATTATGCAAATGAAGTATTTGGTGAAACTCACTAGGTGACATCATACAAATAAAACCAAAGCTCATTCGGGCTTCAGTTGGGTCTCAGCCCTCCTGAAGTCTCCCTGGTATCTTTCTGCCCTGGACACATTGGAGACTGGCTTCAGCCACCTCACAAGCTTGCTGGACAACGGGCTTTTCTTCCTCTGTCTTCTTCAGGACTGTGAGTGCCTGGTGGGCAGAGGTTGTGCCCATCGTTTTGTGTCCTCTCCGTTACCACAGGGCTCACGTCAGTGAACACAGGCTGTACGGAGGAAGCTAGGCTTCCTGTAGCTTGTTTTCTTGCAAAGAAGTTGAAAACCAAATCAATGCAGTAACAAGACACAGATACATTTGGGTGCATGTTTGCTGGACTCAGGAACTACCACCAGATTGGCAGGGCTAATTTGCCCTCAGTGTTTTGTGTTTTCCCCTAATTATTCTAGAATGATTGTGTTGCTTTCTTCTCACAGCATAAACACTTGCAGAGGAGGAACACCACCCCTGCAGACCTCAGCTGCTCTCCGGCTCACTCCTGCCTTCAGAAAGACAGCCTTGCTCTGAATTTATTTTCATAATTACACGAACGTTATCTAAAAGAAACAAAGGACGTGGGAAAGAATAAAGTTTAAAATAAACTTTAAGCTGTGGGAATGCAGGGAGCCAGGCTGGAGAACGGAGAAAGCCACAGTGAGCTCAGTATCTGTGCTGATCTACTCGGCCAGCAAGAAGCCTGCATGCAGCAGAGAGCTGTGTCCACCGGCCAGAAGTTCAGGACTCAGACACGTAATATGCTGACTTTATCCTAGAGCTAATTCATTCCAAAGTATGAGAAACGAGGAAAAGCCAGCAACTATTGGCCATGAAGGTGTCACATTTCTTTCTTAAAGACTAGAGTTGTGTTTCTTCCGTTCTGGTACAATCTCATGGTATTTATGGCCATATTAACAACATTTTACTCAGAAATGTTGAAAAGCTCTGAAATATCACTTAGCCATAAAATGTTGAATACTATAATGAAATAACAGCATAGAAAAATGCTTATATCATTTAGAGAAAATTCAGGATACACAATCTTATAAGCAATATGACAGGGGCCGAGTACAATTTGAACACAAGAGGCCGGAGAGCATCACAAACGTGAAGTGCTTAGCAGGTCAGCATGCTGGGATGTGCAGTGAGACTTTCCTTTGTCCAACACTTGGTATCATGTCTTATTTTCTTAATATTAGTAATAATAATACAGCTAAAAATGAGTTTGAGTAGAAATTAATTTTTTTGAAGAGCAGGAATAAACATAACCTGATATTCATTTGCTCTTGCTTTATCCTTGCTAACCTTTGCAAAGCCATCTGGAATTTCTCCCTTGGTGCCTCCAAGGAGATCGTAATTATAATATAGATCTGGAAAAGACACCTCCCGACGAGGTGACACGTATGACCTTGGAGCAAGATCAGCTCTTGCAGTCTGCTATTTAAGCACTGAAACACAGTTACCTGCAAAACCTTCCCGATTAGTATACACATCTGTTGTTGAGAATTATTAAACTGCCTGTAAATGGAGGTTAGCGCACTGCTTTGGTGGGCTCTGCTGGGGTGGCTACTGCAGGGGTGGCTGCAGTGGTTAGCTGGGGTCCACTTGGTCCAGGTTTTTAGTCTGCAACAGCATTGGAAGGGTTCTTTAATACAGGAGTTTTAAATGCTATAAAATATGTAGCCAAGGAAGACCGAGTTCATGATGTACCCATGCAGTCCCAAACTCCTTAATACCAACAATCAGGAGACTAACACCCTTAAGCTTCTGTTTCCAGGAGATCATAATGGTTTCGCAAAAGCTTCCATGTTTCTGTTTAGACCCTGAGAAGGGTTCTTTCCACCAGAGGAGACAAAGGCTCTTGGTCCCACCTCTAAGGTGGGCACAGCCTGACCCAGGACAGGCAGCTCTCACGGGCCCAGATGAACGCCATTGTACTCAGCCGCAGGGCCCTGAAATGTGAACTCAGCAAAATCGTAGCATAGAGAACTCTACAACAATTAAACTCTGGACACAAGATGAAATCCACCCTGGACAAAAATCTGTTTCAGTAACTACTGCCAACACTGGACGTTCCCCCACCCTGTGACCAGAGAAAAGAGGGAAGGAGCCACCCTCCTCCAATTTTGTGATCCAGCGGCCACTGAAAAGAGCCACCTTCCCCACTTGACACAGACAAGACTCACCAGTGACAGGGCCAGAATCAGACCCTCTGTGTTCCCATTCGTTGTCTCACAAATGTGTAGCTGAACTGCTTTGTCCTACTAATCTATCTTTAAAAAAAAAAATACTTGTTAGCCAAACTGTGACTCAGCTTCTCCTCTTGGCCAGGCCCACCCCTGAGCGCTGGAACGAGGACCCCACCCTCCATCTCTTCCCAGTGGGCTGACCCATCTCCTGCCCATTGTCCACTGTGCCATGGGCCCCTCCATGCCTCACCCAGGTGTTCTGAGCTTGGTTACTCCCTCCTAAACCAAAAGTGCTTTCCTGCCTGAGATGCTTGAAGGTCTCGGGGTCACAGCATTTGCCCAGTGTCATGAAGTCCCCTGCTCTCTTGAAATGGTGCCTTCAGGTAAACTCTCCACTTCCCTGAGTCTGGATTTGTGTTTTGCTGGACACCACACTGGCTGAGAATTGCCGTAAGTCCTTAATCACAAAGGAAAACGAACCAGAGGAGGGCCTACATTCTGGCAACATGGCAAACAGTGAACTAGGGAAGCCCTTACAGCACAGAAAATGCCAGAAAAATGAAAACACACAGAACGTTTTAAAATTTATGACCTCACGAGTAGAAAACTAAGGTGACTCTTGGAGGTCTGAATCCATAAGAACAGGCGGTTTTGACTGGCTGAGGCTGTGATTTTCCTAGAGGGAAATGTGGTGAGAGGCGTGGTGTTTCATAGGGTTCACCTGAGGGCAGGGGTGGAAACGGCCTGGTGGTGTTATATGGGTCACCTGAGGGTGGGGGTGGAAACGGCCTGGTGGGGTTTCATAGGGTCACCTGAGGGCGGGGGTGGAAACAGCCTGGTGGGGTTTCATAGGGGTCACCTGAGGGCGGGGGTGGAAACAGCCTGGTGGGGTTTCATAGGGTCACCAGCCAGCGGGCGGTGCAAATGTTTTGTCAGTTTACGTCCTGTCAAAGGGACAAGGACAGCCCGGAAAGGGACAGGCTCTGCAGGACACTCACCTCTATTCGAATTCTGGTGGAGGGAGAACTGAGACCAAAATATCACCCCAGAGTCTTTCTCAACTCAGTGCTCTGATTCGGGGTTCAAGTCACACTGTCTCTGTGGCCCAGAAAGACCTGATTCTAGAATGTAAAGATCAGTACCAGGCAGAAGCAAACACACTCCTCTTTGGGGCAAAATACTTTAAAGACAGGCCTGGGCCAGGTTCCAGACCTTTACGGGACTCTCCTAGAAAAGTGGGATATGATTCGCTCCATTGCTGAGGGCTGGGGGAGCCAGGACAGACCAAGAGAGGCAGGGTGGGCGGGGGGCAGAGAGACGCTGGTGGGAAGCACAGCTCCCAGTGCTTGCCTGTGAAGGGGAGGGTCGGACATTTGAGGCAGCAGCCGCCTTTGTGCTCAGTGGGCATTTGAACTGAGGGAAGCTCTCTGCTGATGTTGAGTCCCTGGTGCCTTCGGGATGCAAGCAGGTGGAGCTCAGAGAATAGCTGAGGGTACATGCAGGTGGAGTGTCTGCAGCCATGGGGTGATAGGATGATCCAAAAGAAGGAGAGCCAGGAGGAAATGAGAACCAAGGAAGAAAAGTCTTTAAAAGGAAGAGCGCCTGGCCAGCAGGGCCCACTGCGGCTGGGACACCAGTGAAGACAGGCGAGCTGGCTGGGCTCTGGGCGGCCGTTATCCTTGCTGATGCCAGCCATGCCTGGAGAGGGGTCAGCAGGAGCGGCAGGGCCCTGGCCGCCTCCAGAATGAGGCTGGAGAGGGACTGCCCTGCGGGGCCCAGGGCTTCGCAGGAACAGGCTTTTGTTAGGTCAGTGAGCCAGGCCCCCGGGGAGGGACGCATCTCCCTTAAAGGGCAGCAGGTCGGTGTATTTGTCTTTTCCGTCTGACTCTCCAGTTCTCACAGCACAGAATGAGAAGCGTCTCTGAGATGCAGGAGGTGGAGGAGAGAAAGAAGCACCAGGGGTAGCCGTGGAGCCTGGGGAGGTGGTTTTGGGGGAAGGCCCGTGCCTTTCTGAGCAGCCTCTGAGAGCTGAGTCAGGAAGTTAGAGGAGAGCCCTGTCTGGCTGGGCCTGGCCTGTGACTCCTGTGGATCCGCAGCCAGGGCTGAGCCTGAGCCCAGCAGAAAGGTTCCCCGTGATTGACAGGAGTCTCTGGAAGCGCATCGTTTACAAAATTACTTGATCCAAGTCAGAGGTGGTTTTTTATTATTTTCAAAGCATTGTGGCTTCACGCTGCAGGAGCCATTTCCCTCACGAGGAATGCAGCAAAGAGCTTGGGAGCAGACACAGTGGGAAAGAGCAGCATGGGTGGGGGCGCTCTGAGAGGAGACACGGGCTTTGCCCTTGCACCCGAGGCAAAGGTGCCACTGCAGGAGCTGTAAGAGGGAAGGGTGCATGAACAGATAGATCCCCTGAGGGACAGTTACCCCTCTCACTCAGGAACAAGGATGGTTCCACTCACATTATTTCAAGCCTTCCGAGTAAACAGTAGTTAGTAAAAACCCAATAACTATCTCTAATATTACTTGCTTAAATATATGGACATATGAAAATTTATCTCAAGAAAATAATCTAAGGAGGAGAAAACTATAATGAAAGGTGTTCATTGCAGTGATAAAAATATCCGACAATAGTAGTGAATTGAAGTCTTGCAGTCACACGTAGGATATTGTGCAACACTCAAAACACCAATTATGTAGCAACACGTTCACATGTTTGTAATAGAAACCGAAATTACATGCCAGAACATTTTTCTAAACTATGATCAAAATGAAGTAAAACATGTCACACACAAGAACACAAACAGAAAGCACGTGTGGGAGTACAGGCAAATGGTCTCCATGTGGAAAGATGTTAACATGAAATTTCTAAAAAGGAGTTCTGAGGTTTGGGTTCGGTTTTACATTATCGTTTCTGCATGATTTTTAAAGTTCTAAGCGTAGCCTCTAGATTTATCGAAGGAGCATGTAACGTGCAGTGCAGCATCACAGAGGCAGGAATAACTATGAGAACACAGGCTCCTGGGGCGTGTGCAGTCACACATCTGCCCACGTCTACAGCACAGGTTGCTTCCTCTCCAGACGCCCTAACCCGGAAAGTGGGTGCTCCAGCCGGAGTGTGACCGGGACACGTTTGGCAGACGTGGTCTCCGGCGTGCCTAGTTTGGGGGTCCAGGAACCGCCGGCTCTGTCTTTGCCCTGTGTACCCAGAGCCAAGCAAAACTCCCACGGGGCAGTGGTTAAGAATTAATTTCTATTTGTTTTGTCATCTGTTAAATACAAGTTGTGAACTAGCAAGAAACGAAATACTTTTGTAGCCTTAGTGACTTTTTTTTTTTTTATGAAAAGTGACCTTCTCCTCAGGCTTATGGTATGTTCTTGGTTATGGGAAAATGTCTATACAGGCCACAGAAGGGCCAAGACCGTGTAAAATTGGAAGGTTAAAAAACTATTCTAAAATAACCGTCTTTTTCTTTGCCTCCCCCAAAGCTAGAAAATGTTGGGAGCCAGATGTTTTCAGAGGACAAATAGTGTCCCAGAGAGGAGCTGCAATTTTGAGCAGCAGAACGTTGCCTCTGTGGCCTATTTATAGTTGCCATGAGCTCCCGGTGAGACGCAGCTGGACGGTGCTTCTGGACGCCTCCGGCATTCTCATGCGTGGTTAGGGTTTACATTCTTCACAGGCCTCTGCTGGCCCACAGAGGACTGGAAGAAAACACAGGGATGACTAACAGATTTCGGGGCAGAAAACAGCCTGGAGGCGCCCAGGATGGCACTGCCAGGTGAGGGCCACGTCGGTCTCTGCCTCCGGCTGACAAATCTGACGTGGCCTGCGGCTGCCTCCACAAGCAATGGAAACTTTACAGAGAACTTTCTAGGAGCAAGAACTAGAAAATCCCAAGCTTCACCATGAACGAACAGGCATCGGCTGTGACTTCTTCTGCGGTGAAAAGTGTTACCATCGCAGCTTGCTCCCTGGTCTTGCACCGTTTGGTTAAAATGGAGCTTGCTGAGGTGTTCAAAGAGCCAAAGACCCTTGATGTGGAAACAGAGAAAGCGCAGGTTCCAGCTGTGGGAGGACTTGATCACCCATGGACAGCAGCCAGGCGGCCTTGGGCCTATCTCTTTCTGTAATAGATCACCTCTTTCTTCTCAGGGCACGAAGGCGAATGTAAAAACATAGAGGCAGGTGTTAGATACGTGTTTCTCCTTCTGTGTTAGTCTCCGGCCAAGAAAACTTGCTGTATTTTCTTTATTTTTCTTGCATCATAGTTGCAGCTCCACAAGTTCTCTCCAGCTTAGTTCTCTAATACTTTCACCAATCACAAATCTGGCTGCTATGCTGCATCCTCCTAACGTTCCTCTGGGAAGCCTGGCAGAGCATGCAGCTGTCCCCTCATGGAGTGACTTTGGCTCTATCAGTTACTCATGACAGGGTAGCAGTGGCTGATCCGGGTGTGGAATGGGGATTGGGGAGGGGAGGAGGCCGATAGAAACAGGTGCATTGGGCTGAGCACAGCGGCTCACACCTGTAATCCCAGCACTTTGGGAGGCTGAGGCAGGTGGATCATGAGGTTAGGTGTTCAAGACCAGCCTGAGCAACATGGTGAAACCCCATCTCTACTAAAAATACATAAGTTAGCCAGGTGTGGTGGCATGCTCCTGTAGTCCCAGTTACTTGGGAGGCTGAATTCCAGAGGTGGAGGTTGTAGTAAGCTGATATCCCACCACTGCACTCCAGCCTTGGTGACAGAGTAAGACTCCATCTTGAAAGAAAAGAAAGAAAGAAAGAGAGAAAGAGAGAAAGAGAGAAAGAGGGAGAGAGAGAGGGAGGGAGGGAGGGAGGGAAGGAAGGGAAGGAAGGGAAGGAAGCAAAGAAAGAAAGAGAAAGAAAAAGAAAAAGAAAGAAAGAAAGAAAAAGAGAAAGAGAGAAAGATAGAGAGAGGGAGGGAGGAAGGGAAGGAAGGAAAGAAAGAAAAAGAAAGGGAAAGAAAGAGAGAAAGAAAGAGAGAGAGGAAAGAAAGAAAGAAAAGAAAGAAAGAAAGAGAGAAAGAGAGAGAGA
>NW_022436971.1:24860860-24899786 GCF_009761245.1 Sapajus apella
AGGGGAGGGGAGGGGAGGGGAGGCACAGACAGCCTAGCCGAGCAGCTGTCACCAGGTGGTGTAGGTAGCCACCTGGAACTGAAGAGGCCAGTCCTGGGACAGAAACCAGAGGGTCCTCAGCTTCACTATTATTTTTTTAATCTGATGCCATAAAGCTTCTACTAGTCTGGGTAATTATGTCCCAAAGTCGGCAAACGTACGTGTGTTTTTAAAATTTTTTATTTTATTTTTAATGGTAGTCACAATCATATAACATGAAATTTACCATTTTAAAGTTTTTCAGTGAAGAGTTCAGCACTATCAAGTATATTTATGTTGTGCAACAGATATCCAGAACATTTTCATTTTGCTGACCTGAAACTTTATGCCCATTAAGCACTAATTCACTTTCTTCCCTCAACCCCCAAGCCCTTGGCAATCACCTTTCTACTTCCTGTTTCTATAACTTTGACTACGTGAGATACCTCATATTAGTGGAATCATAGAGCACTTTCTGTTCCTTTGATAATGGCCGTACTAATGAGCGTGAAGTAGTATCTCATTGTGATTTCCGTCTGCATTCTCTAATAATTGGCGATGTTGAGCATCTTTTCATGCGCTTTGATGGCCATTTGTAGATCTTTGGAAAATTGTCTATTCAAGTCCTTTGCCCACTTTCTAATCAGATTGCTATTTTGTGATTGTTGAAGCACATGTGCTTCAAAATGACACAAATAACAAGTGAATGGAGAAGCTGGTGATCTTTTTCCCCTTATGTGATTGATATGATGCCTAAAATCTGGGGCCTGAAGTTAGATGTACAAGTAGGAAAGAAGAAAAAAGATATTTTGAAGTTTTATTGAATATGGGATTTCTCAACCTCAGCACGATCAGCATTTGGAACAGAACGGTTGTTTGTGGTGGGGCTTTTCCGTGTGCCATGAGGCGTCTGGGAGATTACAGATGGCATTCCACCTGCCAGATGCCCCAGCTCTGGTCATTGTGCACATTCTAAGACAGGGGGCAGAAAAGCCCCTGGTGGAAAACCACTGACTGTGTGGTTTCGTACAAGGAGCCAGGAGTAGTTGTGTTACCAAGTCTCGGAACTGTTATTCTGGGCATTATCCACCATCATACCGCACAGCGGAGTGAAGGTGATCTTGTGTGCACAATCTCCTGTAGAGTCGCTGTTGGCAAACCTCTGGGATACAAGTGGCTTTAAGGGAAGGTGTTGATATTTTAGAGGACTTTAAATATCATTTCTGCTGTAAAAATCTTAACAAGATGTTATTTGAAGCCTGCCCACATGCACATTCAATTTTTTCCACAAAACAACTAATTTGATATTATTTTGATTCTGTTTCATGTGTGTACTGTACTCTAAGAATATAAAAATAAAACATCTCCCTCTAGACCATTTATAAATACTCTTAAAAAAACAAACTCTATGTAATTGCTCTAGAATTTTGGCATGAACATATATTCTTTAAAAATGACAACAAAAACTCTTTTCAATTTTTCCCTGGTGCTTACTTTAGCAAATAAAGTCTATAGTTTACCAAATACTTTTTAACACAACTTCTTCTTAATTGCCTTAATTATTAAAGAAAGTATCAGATAAGCCGTTATCATTTTTCCTACAAGACAGTGGAGTATTATATATTATCATATATTCTTAGTATATACAGGTGTCTACGCTGATTTGGAAATATATAATAGTATAAAGAAAAACATGATGTTCCCTACAAGTATTTTTACAAATTAAAAAGTGATTGAGATTATATATTGTGCAATACATTTTATATATTATTTTAAAATATTTAGCTTTTTCCTGTTTAAAAATATTATCCATAAACATAATTTTAATTATTGCATGATATTCCATTTTCCTCTGTTTGCTAAACCATTTCTTGGTTTTGTATACATGGATTATTTTAAATTTTCACTTTTTTTTAGACAGAGTCTTGCTCCATCACTGGGCTGGAGTGCAGTACTGCGATCTTGGCTCACTGCAACCTCTGCCTCCTGGATTCAAGTGATTCTCCTGCCTCAGCCTCCAGGGTAGCTAGAACTACAGGTGCACACCACCATGCCCAGCTAATTTTTGGATTTTTAGTAGAGACAGGGTTTCACCATGTTGGCCAGGATGGTCTTGATATCTTGACCTCATGAAATTTTCACTCTTAGAAACATCTTTGTGCTTCAGTTTTCTTGTAGCACCAAAGTTGTCCAGAGAAATTTCTAAAATACTAAATCAAAGGCTACATTTTAAAGCTTTATATATATATTACCAAATTATTTATTTAACAAGTTGTATAGATTTGTTCACCAGTAGAAATAAATATTCCCAATGTGATATGTTTCCAAAACATCCCAAAGAGGAATGCTGTTTTTGGAATTATATCGATATGGGCATAAAGAAGAACACACCGGGTGCGGTGGCTCACGCCTGTAATCCCAGAACTTTGGGAGGCTGAGGCAGGTAGATCACGAGGTCAGGAGTTCGAGACCAGCCTGGTTAACATGGACAAACCCCATCTCTACTAAAAATACAAAAATTAGCCAGGTGTGGTGGGGCACGCCTGTAGTCCCAGCTGCTCGGGAGGCTGAGGCAGGAGAATTCCTTGAACCCAGGAGGTGGAGGTTGCAGTGAGCCGAGATCGTGCCACTGCACTCCAGCCTGGGCAACAGAGTGAGATTTAAAAAAAAAAAAAAAAAAAAAAAAAAAAAAAAGGAGAACACACTGTGGCTCATAACAATAGTCTGTTCAACAAGAAGCAGTTGAAAATACACACGTTTCCCAAGGACTGTTTTAGATTTTCCAAACTAAAACTAATAACTTGATTTATAACATAATACTGCCTAATGCTTTTGTCTTGCATGATTTTTCTTTATTTCTGTCAATTGGGTTCCTTTGTTTCTCTTTTTTTTTCTTTCACATGTTGCCCAGGTTGGTCTCAAACTCCTTGGCTCAAGCAATCCATCTGCCTCTGCCTCTCCCAAAATGTTGGGATTACAGATGTAAGCCACCACGCCTGGCCAGATTTATTTTCTGTAGACATTGTTACTCTGGATGAGATGATGGCAGTGTTTTGAACAGCCTGTATCTTTGATAAGTTGATCATATGATTCCATGCACTGTAACATGCTCAAATCTAAAGAGGAAATAAAAGCTCACTTTTTTTTTTTTTTAGTTTGTTCATATATATTTTCTAATCTCCATCTTTGCCATTTTTAACTTGTTCCTTCTTAAACTGATCTCTTTCATCGGCGTTATGGGTAATTTTAGATTTTGAGGTAGGTTGTAAGAACAGTGCCAAGATCTCCCACTGCCCCTTGCCTTTGCTCAGCAGATGTTGACCTGTTGCCCTGTTTGCGTCCTCAGTCCATCTCCATATTTTTTGTACATGGGCATATTATTTTTTTCTGTTTGTGAGTCAGTTGGAGACATCAGGTCACTTTACCTTTAGGAACTTAAGTGGACATTTCTTAAAAGTTCAGGGTGGAGAAATGTATTTTTTATCAAATACTATGTGGCAAATTATCCTAAACTTAGTGAATTAAATCAACAAACATCTCTGTTCTTTAGGAATCTGGGCATGACATGCAGCTGGGTCCTTCTGCCTTGTGCAAATATGCAATCATGTTGTCTTTTAGGACTATGGCCTCATCTAAAGACTGGGGAAGGATCTGCCTTTGGGTTCACTCACCTGGCTGGCAGGATTCAGCCACACGTAGACTGTGGCCCTGAGGACCGTCCTCCTGGCTGTTCACAGAGACCCTTCTCAGCTCCTGGCCACACAGGAGGGCAGCTCACAACACACAGCTGCCTCCATTATAATGGGTAAGGAAGAGAACCACAAAGCACAAGATGGAACCCAGAGACCTTTGTAACCTCACCTTGGAAGAAATATAATCACTCTTGTCACATTGTATTTATTAGAACTAAGTCACTACTCAGCCCACCTCAGGGGAAAAGTTTCCATGGATACCTACCACAAGAAAGATTCAATCAACTCTGCCCCCATCTCTGCAAAGCTTCCAAAAAAGTTAAACAGCTAGTTTTGGCCACAGCATATCCTCCCAAATTATTTTGATTATGTGGGCTTTATGTTGCAAAAAGCAACCAGAACAAAAACTAATAATAATTTTAAATATTTGTGATAGAGACATCTCTATCAATGAATTATTTAACTGTAACATTAATCTCCCTTAGAATAGCGCACATTCAGGTTCATGGAGGAATAGGAATACAAATCATACTCATCACAGTTTCTCTTTGTAACTAAGCCCAGGTTTGGCTGCTTGCTGCTCAGAAACCAAACTCAAGAGATGAGAATTGATGGGAGGAATAGCAGGTTTATTTAAAAGCTGGCAACCTGAGGACATTGTGGACTAGTGTTGCAAAGACGATCTTGAGTTTCAGACTGGCTGCAGGGTTTTTATGGGAGGGGGATATGGAGGAACTACACACAGGGGTTGACTGTGTGTCAATATGTTTGATCTCAGTGACTGTTTGAGGGATGGGTCTCTGGCGATCCGGCTGGCATCAGCTTGATTGCAACAGGAATACAGATTAACTGCTCAGAATTCTTCCAGGACGGGATGTTCGGCAACCTTGATTCCAAGCTTAGTTTTCCAAAGCCAGCTCCTGGAGTTTTTTAGGCAAAGCACATGAGTTAAACATTATTAAAAGCCTAGCGTGGCAAGGTAGGTGAAAAAAGAAGAAAAACAGAAGAGAATAGATCTTCAAGATAGAGTGGCAGTTTCTGCTACAAATTCCCTAATGCTGAATTTTTATTCAATTTCTGTGGAAAACAGGTTATCAATTCCAATCTGGCTACTTCCTGTGGGATGGGGCTGTTGACTGGGAACTTGGGAATGAAACCATTTGACTTGGCTGTGATTTTTGTTTTTGTTTTTGTTTTTGTTTTGTTTTTTTTAGTCTTTAGGAGGGCCTGAACTCCCAAATGAAAAGGATGTAGGGACATATCTATGGGATGAGTGAGTGGTCTTTTTAGAGGCAAACTCATGAACAGAAGTTAATATGGTGCCTAGAGTCTTACCATATTTGGCAATTGGTAAATTTCTTAAAGTATCAGTTGGTTTTCTCAACAGTGCAGAAACCTGGAAATGGCCTACCATGTAACATTTTAAAGGGATTCAATTTGTTCCTATTTTGGGGATCTATTTTAATCTAAAACAGGACAACCAGCAATACTGTATCTCAAGTCAAATTATCTTCTTGACAGATTTTGGTAGTGGTTTTTTTTTGAGTATGCTTTATCTTTTAGTTTTTTCTGTCAACTGTAGTCTCCAAGATGCCAATTTAAAGGTTGCAGGAAGAGGCAAGTCACAGCTTCCCTGACATTCCAGCAACCTTCAGAGTCTTTTTAAAATCAGGGGGTATGTATTAACTATAAACTATATGGCCCCCATATCAATAAGAACAGGAATAAGTTCATTACCCACTGTCAGTTGTAAGCGGCCCTTGTGATATACATGACAGGTTGGCTAAACATGTGTTTTTAATGAATTATAGGAAGCGCAATGAATATTCATGAAGGTGGTCCTAACTCATGTATTGAACAAGCATGCAGGTAACATATGACTCATGCTCACTTTTGGGGTGGAGATTTCACATTTGAATGTACTATAATTAGGCTCTATGTGGTAAAAGGGGTTTTCAGAACAAAGAGGCATGCAGTAAACCAACCAGAACCTGTCCATAGTCAGTGGATTCTTATCGGGAAAAGTTACTGAAATCAGCCTCTTGTCCAACCCAAGCTGTAGTTATGGCTAGTGGAACAGGGTCTAGATATCAGTAAATCAGCATCTAGTGGAGCTGCAAATTGTTTTAATATTGCTTATCTTAAGACTGGTATTTGTTTAGCTGCTGAAGAAAAAGAAATATATAGTGGCAGTTTAGGGTGACTGTATTAGTCTGTTTTCATGCTGCTGAGAAAGACATACCTGAGAATGGGATTTATAAAGAAAGGAGATTTAATTGACTCACAGTTCAGCATGGGGCTGGGGATGCCTCAGGAAACTTATAATCATGGCAGAAGGCGAAGAAAACACACCCTTCTTCACATGGCAGCAGGAAGGAGATGTGCTGAGCAAAGCGGGGAAAGTCGCTTATAAAACCATCAGATCTCATGAGAACTCACTATCATGAGAACAGCATGGGGAAACCACCCCCATGATTCAATTACCTGCCATCAGGCCCTTTCTACCACATGTGGGGATTATGGGAACTGTAATTTAAGATGAGATTTGAGTGTGGACAGAGACAAACCAAATCAGTGACTTAATCCTTGCCTGGAATGGCCAGAAGTTCCATTTACAATTTGGTATCTTATTGCCACAAAGAGTTGATTCTGTCAGTCTTATGATCTATATTCTAACATTAATATTGGTCAGTTGTATGGAAACCATAAAAGGAAGGAGATATAATGAGACTTGTCTGACCTTTTGTCCCACTGTGGCTGGGAAGTAAGTTTTTAAGATTGTTTTCCTGGAGTTCTCTTGGTCAAGAAGGACTTTATTCAGTCAGTTTCAGGCGGCAGGGGCAGAAGTATAGATAGCCAAACTTTTATTTTGTCCCATATTAAGGGGAGGGTGAGGTGCTACCTGCCCCTCAGTGCGACCCTCAGTGTGATCCCTTTGGCCAAGGAATTTAGAGTCAAAAGACTTACCGCCAATTAAACATTCCAGCCCAGATAGAAATGTTTGCATTTTAGTTTGAACTGGCTAAATATTTTAAAAATCCAAATAACCTTGAATTAGTAGTACTATAGTGGGTTTTATCTCAACATCACTAGCTTAATAACTGTATAGCATATTCAAAGCAGGCAGAAAAGAAAATGAAGAAATAGAGATAGAGAACTTCAGAAGACTCTATTTAACTCCATAGTTGCAGGTTAATCATTTCAGCCCTAAATTTTTCTTACTGCAATTTGCCCATTAGTTTTAAAACATGTGCAAAAAGAAAAAACCTGGCATGCCTTTGAATTTCCCCATGTTTTTAAACCTTTAAAAACTTACAAATATATGGAAGCTGAAACAAATGGAGGACTCCCAAACTAATTCTCAGAAAGTGAGAGAGGCGAGTTGTTTTCAGAATATTATCTCACACAATCTAGTACCACAAATGGCCTGCACTAGGTTCAAATGGCACGAAAGCCCAAATGTCAGAGACAGACAATTCCAGCGTGCACATTGGTTTGACTTACCCAGTCTTAAAGCTATCAGCTCCTCAGACACCACTTTTTCTTGTACCAGCTGAGAGTTGCAGGCAGCTGCGGTTACATAGGGGTGAGAACGGAAAATATCCAAGAAAGAGAGTTCTTGGTAGCTGCTGGGATGTTCCTGGGATCCTGGCCCTAGCCACAGGGTCAGATAGCCATCGTCAGCTGGCACTTTGGAGCAAATTGTTGCTCTCCCAAGTAGCGTGAATGGGTAGGCTCTGACATGCTGCTGAGGCCAACTTCTCCACCTGTTGGAAACCAGGCAGGCTGGACCACCTGAGGTGCACAGTGCCATGCTGGTGCTATGAATCGTAATTGAACCCAGGTTTGGCTGCTTGCTGCTTGAAAACCAAACTCAAGAGATAAGAGTCAGTGGGAAGAAAAGTGGGTTTACCCAAAAGCTGACAATCTGAGAAGACCATCTTAAGTTTCTCAGGCTGGGCGGAGGGATTTTATGGGAGGAGGCTATGAAGAAATTACATGCAGGGGTTGACTATGTGTGGGTCAGTGTGTGTGGTCTCAGTGATGGTCTTGAGCAATGGCCATCTGGTGGTCTGCCTGACATCAGCTTGATTGCATCAGGAATACAGACCCCTGCTCAGAATTCTTCCCAGGCACCATAGTCTGCCGCCTTGATTCTATGCTTAGTTTTCTAAGGCCACTTCCTGGAGTTCTCTAAGTAAATCACATGAGTTAAGCTTTATTAAAAGCCCAGCACAGAAAAAAAGGGGGAAAAATAGAAAAACAAAGGAGAAAAATTGTTTCTCAAGATGGGTTGGTAATTTCTGTGACAACTTCTCCAGTGGGAAGCAATGAGTGTTCAGAAATAGTGGAATAATTTGCACATTTAAAAAAGATGCTATTATCTTGTTTATTTTCCTTTAAATATGCAGCAGAAGTTTACTATTATGCAACTCAATTATGTGGGTTCTCTAATTTCCCACTTATTCTACCTAGAGTAATGTGTGGTTTATTTCACCCTGATGTTTTTAAAGACAAGCCTGGCCTGTGCTGTGTGAGGGTTAGAACGTGCATCATAAACAAGGAGGCTTGAGGTGGCAGTGCCTCCCCAGAAATGCTGTACCCAGGGCCTGCGCAGGGATCACTGCTCTGAACCTTGGCACTTCTGAAGTGGCTGGATGTCTCCGCACGAGCTGTGCTTACCCAGTTGCTCCATTTATTCTTATATTTTACATGCACTTAGCAAATTCTTGAGCCAGGCCCTGGGGACTAGCAAAGGAATAAGAAATCTGTTATTTTTATTTTATTTCAACAGTTTTGGGGAACAGGTGGTTTTTGGCTACACGCATAAGTTCTTTAGTGATGGTTTCTGAGATTTTGGTGCATCCATCATCCAAGCAGTGCACACGATACGCAATGTGGAGTCTTTGGTCCTTCATTCCCTTCTCACCTTTCCCACCAAGTCCCCAAAGTCCGTTTCATCATTCTTATGACTTTGAACCCTCATAGCTTAGGTCCCACTTATAAGTGAAAACATACAGTATTTGCTTTTCCGTTTCTGAGTTACTTCACTTAGAATAATGGTCTCCAACTCCATCCAGGTTGCTGTGGATCCCGTTTTTTTTAACTTTTTATGGCTGAGTAGTGTTTCACGGTGTGTGAGTGTGTGTATGGATACATATATCATATTTTATTTATCCACTCATTGGTTGATGGGCATTTAGGCTTGCTCCAAATTTTTGTAATTGTGAATTTTGCTGGTATAAACAAGTATGTGCAAGAAGACATCTGTTCTTAAGTTGCTCTCAATTTAGTTAGGAATACTTAAAACGGCTGAACTGCAGGATAAAAACCGTGCACAAATGATGACCTTTTAAATCAATGCATGAGAAGAAAGAACTCTGAAATATAGTGTGAAGCATGGGTCAGTGGACCCCTCAGGGCTTGGCTCAGTGTGCTCCTGTAGCATCTCTCCTGGTTTCCTTGCACATTCTCCTTTCTATCTGCACCTGTGCTGTGCTTAGCACCTGTTCCATTCCCTTTTGGACTCTGCTCTCCAGCTGCTCCTGTGTTCTCCTTAGCACCTGTGCTATCCTCTCTTTCGCTCTGATCTCTAGCTGCCCCTGTGTTCCCTTTAGCTCTGTCCTATTCCCTCCTTCACTCTGTCCCTCAGCTGCCCTGTGTTCCCCTTAGCACCTGCCCTAGTTCCCTCCTGCACTGTGTCCTCCAGCTGCACCTGTGTTCTCCTTAACACCTGTCCTATTTCCTTACTCACTCTGCTCTCCAGCGGCCTCTGTGCACCCGCAGGTGGCTTTCCAGCTGTGCCTCCTGCCTATGCCCTGAGGAATCCAGCACCCAAGAGTGAATGGATGAAAGTACTGACTCCTTTTTTGGGACAATTTTCATTCTAGGCTCTTCATATACAACATATAAGGGAGCACATCAAGTAGATATTGTTATTTTAATTTTGCTAGAAAGAAATTAAAGTTTATAAAAGTTGTATCCTGAGACCTAGCGCATGGAAAAAGAGGTTTGTGTGATTCTTTTTACTGCCGCTCTTTACCCTGAGAGAGCCCTGCTCCTCCCTGAAAGAAATTTTGTTCCTAAAAGCAGCAGTCACTGAGATTCTTCACTTTCTTTTCTCTTTTTTGAGACAGAGTCTCACTCTGTTGCCTAGGCTGGAGTGAGTGGCTCAATCTTGGCTCACTGCAACCTACACTTCCAGATTCAAGCAATTCTTCTGCCTCAGCCTCCCAAGTAGCTGCACCACCATGTCCAGCTACTTTTTGTATTTTTAGTAGAGACAGAGTTTCACCATGTTTCTCAGGCTGCTCTCGAGCTCCTGATATAAAGTGATCCACCTGCTGAGATTACAGATATGAGCCACCGTCCCCAGCCGTCACTTTCTTCTCTGAGTCAGAGATCTTTGGCAAGACAGGCTTTTCACAACTTTTAATGCAATAGAAATATTTGAGACCTTTGTCAGGTTAAATTGTTAGCATTAAAGGTATGTCTGTTTTTCTGTGATACACTGAGTTTGGGAATGTATGACTCAGTAATGAAAACTTGATCTGGCATAACCCTAGGCATTTGAGCTCCCAGACGGAGAAGGATCTGTTTTTCCAATAGCTGACAAAGCCTGGCATGACCATGACTTGCAGGAATGCATCACCCCAAGAGGACCCTGGCAATTGGGAGAATTTTGTTTACATGACACTAAGCCCCAAATGACCTTAAATTCTAAATAAAAGTTCCATGGGCAATTTGTATAAAGGCCTTGTTTTTAAAGAAAATAAATTACATGACAGGTTTGTTATATATATATTACAAACTAGACTGGTGAACATTTTACTCAACATTTAAAAATCTTTAATTAAGACCTTTCAGTACATAAAGATTACATAACAAAATCTAGCAAAAGTCTGTAAAATCTAAACACATTTCTAGAAGAAAGGGTGGTGCCACGAAAGTTTACATGCTGAGGCTTTCAGGGTGGCTGCACTGTGTTGGACGTGGGCAGTGTTCTCGGGCTCATGGTTTTGCTTACATGACAGTTCCGGCTCACAAGAGCCCTCGGAGCCTGTCTGTCGGCCTGCATCCTGTGGCATTTGGAAGGGAGATCTGTTTAATATGAGGTGTCAATAGAGCCAAGGTTATGATATCTAAAAATAATCAACACTAATTCCCTAGAAATGCTGCCTTTTTTGACCAAGCCACTGGTGCGATGTGGAGCCACTGCATTATACTCAAGAAGAATAACACCCTCGCTCTGCAGAGTCTGAACCAGAGAGACACTCGGTGGTTGTTCCGCTTTATTCTATGCGGTGTTAATATCAGCTATGGCAACGTAAAATCAATGCTTTTGGAGGCAGTAGGGGCAGAGAACAGAAAGTCCTCTGCAGCCCTAAACATGGGAATGAGGCAAGGCAGGTGCTGACTGCATGAGTTGATTGCTCCTTCTCTAGTGAAAGTATCTGCATTTCCGTAGAAGGCTTCAACGTGGGAGGGAATGGGATTCCCTGCAAACCTCAGTGAGCTGCATAAACAGAAGCAGTGATGTTTTATGTCTGATCTTCTCCAAGGACATCTGGCTCTGGGTTGCAGCGCAGTGCTCACTGACCGAAGCTGATTCGCTTGTGTTCTCACTGTTAGGGCTATCTTCAATCACCACATGAATGTTTATAAACTGTTGGGGCTAAACATGAAAGTTGTTCCTCAGGTGCCGTCTCCACCTAGCACTGTGTACGTTTTCTTTCTCTCTCTTGCAGCTGTTCTCTTCCCACGGATTCCACAAAAAAATGAAAAAGAAGTCATTTCTGCATGTGTCTCACAGGCATCCTGTGGCTCCAAAGGGAGCTGAGCTGGATTCCACAAGCGCAAGGTCCTTGCAGCGTGTGAAGAGGATTCGGTCACCGATGAGAAGGAAGGGGTTCTGGGGGCCATGATCGTTGTCTGCCCAGGCTGACCCCCCAGCTACCCAGACCGAGTTTATGCCCTGTAAGCGTGTGCCACGCAGTTGCCAATGTGGTCTCCAGAAACATCTTACGAAGTAAGCCTTTCCCTGCATGTATTTTTATGTGAGTATAAATTGATTTTAGCTCTTACCATGAACATTTGTATGATGCTTCCAAGTGAGGGTTTGACTGCTTCACATCTGGAACTCTTCAAGTTTATCCTTCTTGGAATCAGTGTCATGAACGTTTCCCCCAGGTCAAGAGTCTGCTGTTAACATGATGTTCTCTAATTACACGGCTTCATACAACTCCCAGCTCTGCGGACATATGTTTTTATATTCAAGGCGTTCCTTCTTTTACCTCTGTTTATAGCTCATTCTTGACTCTGCTCTTTTCCCACTGCCTTTATCTCAGGCCCTTCCCGAGGTTTCATCCTAGCTGACTTCTTTTAAATAATGGAAGCAGAGGATGTGGGGTCAGTCAGCCTGGCTTCTGATTTTGTCTCCACCCATTACTTGCCAAATTAAAGCTGTGTTTAGGCTTCATTTATTTCGACCTGGATTTCTCAAGAGTTATAATTTTTAGACATCTTAATTACAATTATATGGTTGTTTAAAGATCAAACAAGACAATGTATATTGATGTGTTTTGTAATCTTTAAAGCTCAATAGAAATGTAAGATCTTGCTATTATTATATAATTATAAAATTTTCCATTCCTTGCTTTTTTCTTGGTTGCTGGCCTAGAAATTGAATCAATTCTGTTCTCTTTTTATTTTTAAAAAATAATCTTGGGCATGTGAAATTGCTGATATTTTAATGTATCTCTGATATTTGATTTACTTGAATGATAGCTTCCTATGTTTTCTTCTAATAGTTAAAACTATATCAGGCCAGGCACAGTGGCTCATGCCTATAAACCCAGCACTTTGGGAGGTCAAGGTGAGCAGATCACCTGATGTCAGGAGTTCAAGACCAGCATGACCAACACGGCGAAACCCCGTCTACCTTGAAAAATTATTTGGGAATGTTTAGATCTTTCTCAGTTTTCTTGAACCTTTTGTGTAAGAGAAATGACCTTCTATTTGTCACATTATTTCTATTAAACACTTAGCTGTGGGCACAAAAGAAATGGGCAGTTCTGTTACAAGGAAAAGTAGAGAAGGTAGTATCACTGTCACTCTTTCATGGACTTGCACACAGGTTCAGAAGTTTTCCAGAACCGAGGTTTTCTACCTGACAGTTGGGTGTTCACTGTCTCACAAAGTGCGCTTCGTCCTTCTGCGTGAATTTCTTTGCTCAGGCTGACTATGAATGTCGGCTTTCACATGCTGGGCACACAGTGATTTCTCTTATCCTTCATTTCCACATAGTGTGCAAGTGATTTGAGAGGGTCCTGTATGGCCTGGTCCTCAGGTGCTTGGCAAAGTGGGTCCACCCTCTCCCTGGTAACCCTGGCTGTAGGTCCTCCTCCATGCCCTGGCCTTCCCCAGCAGTCCCCTGGAGCCCTCTGCTGACCAAAACTCCACACTGAAGCGCCGCCCAGAATGGGGGCCTGTGAGGGGCTCCTAGTTGGAGACGCGTTATTCCTCTTCTGTAAAAACTGCACCACTTTCAGATAGACTCTCGGGTAAAGGCACAGAAAGTTGTCTGATTAGATTCATGATCTTTTAGAGGCTTCACATCGTTGAGGCCATCTGAGCCATTAGCTTTCAAAATGAGTTGAGGGTTTTATGTCCTAAAATGTTGCATTCAAATTCTAGTTAAAAATAGATTAACTACTGTATTTTTCCATCCTAAGACATTTGTTTTTCATGCGTTACTTTTTCTGGAGTTAGCACGCATGTTACAATTGATACCCTGCATTTAATATGATGAGACCTCTTCTGTTCTTCTGAAAAATTATCAATACATTCATGATGAATATTGATTTAATGGCATCTCCGAATTTAAAACATCAGGTTACAATCATTAACTCTTATACAATATTTAGATGCAAGAAGGTCATATTTCTTTCTTTTTATAAGTCAAATTATATCTAGCAGAAGATATATATCAAGATGCGGAAGATTCCAATTCACGGAGGTTCCTCGTCATATTCTGTGCCAGACAGCGGAGGCTGGTATGATGGGACTTCATGCTCCTCACCTTCCTGTCTCGCTACCCTTCCTGTAACTGACCATTGCTGGCCCTTTACTCGGAAGGGGGAGAGGACCACTGCCCCTGGCACTGGGGAGGGGATGCTCCTCACAGCACAAGAAGTGCCAAGAAGGCAGCTGTCAAATGCTGGAACTTTGGCCACACCAGCCACATCTGGGGAATTATGTGTGACTAGGGCCTAGCCCATCAGGAGTATTCTTCTTCTGGGAACATCTCCCCAGTATCTTCATTTTGTTTTCCCATTGGCGAGTATAGCTTAATCCCTTAACTAGATCAGAGAGTTATTCAGGCAAATTCTCTTTTCCTCCTTTAAACCTCTAAAGCTATACTGTGTGTGTGTGTGCATGTGCACGTGTGCGTGTGTGTGTGTGTGTGTGTGTGTGTGTGTGTGTTACAGAGAGGCCTAACCTGCAAAAGCACAGCTTGGCCTTCCGGAAGTAGACGGCAGGTAGGAAAAGGGATGCTTTATTATTTCCTGACTCCTCCAAAGCACACGCTAAGAAAATGTAAGTTAGTACTTTCACTAATAATTTCATCTGTACCATTGAGCATTTAAAAGTTGTAATAATACATTAAATGTCATGCCCAAACAAGTGCATTATAAAATGTAGCATTAATGAAACAAAGAAATTTATTTCTTGTAAGCCATGAAATAAATTTCTCCCACTATCTCTATGCATATGTTCACCATTTGCACAAATACACCACTAAATAGAGATTGTAAACCCTTTTTGTTTTGACAACACTCCACTCATGTAAAATCACACCCAAAAATACTACTACAACCCATGTATATTACCAGATCCAACTAAATGTAAACCAAGGCCCATTTGTTCATGCATGTGTTTTTATGATTTTGTCTGTTCCTTTTCTGACATGTATTTCTAATACAGAATGTGGGAAGAGTTAGCTCTTTGTAGTTATTTAGCTTTAAGACATAGAAAACTGCTCTAGAACCTTTAAAAGCAATTGCAGGAATTTTTTTAAGTCTCTTGAAGTTACAAGTCAAGATATTTTTAAAAATTATTATTCTTTGAAATTACATTTCTGTATACATCAAGATTTATCAATAACATACCAACAAAATAAAACAGGAAAGTATGGCTACCATATTTTATAATGGCCACCTCATATTGTTACTGCTTTTATAACTAAGTCATATAAATTGAGCTCACAAAAATATTTACATTATAAAATGATAATTTATGATTGGTAATATTTGAGTTTTTCTTGTATATTTTCATGTCATAAGAAAAAATTTTACTGTCAAAAATGTTTTTTTTTTTACATTGGGGCAAGCCTAAGCCCCTTCATTTTATAAATACAACAACCTGAGGCTCATCAAAGCTGGTGACTCACACACTCAGCATTGCTGGATGTTGGCTCAGGATCCAGAAGGTATTTGGACAATTCATGCTAAATTAATAAATGCACTTTAAAATAGGCTTATATTAACAGCAAAGTAATTAGACTTGTGGAATTTGTAAAAGAAGATGTTTATGAACAAGGGCTCCGATCCTTCCCTTTCTGAAAGCGGGATCTACAGCCTCTGTTTTCCCGCTGCGAGATTTCAGAGCTGAGCCTGGTGGCACTTAGAGCAGACATCACAGACGCCTCAGCGTTTCAGAGGCAGATGGTAAAGACGGTCTTTGTTTCATAAAACTTTTGTTTTCCAGGGGAAAAAAAAGGTTGAGTCTAAAATCAATCCTGCTACTGAAATGTTTTAATGACGCTGGAAAGGTTTGACAGGTACAAGAGGAGCCGTAGTCCTGCGCCCTAGCCCTCAGCCCCGACTTCTGAGTGGAGACAGAGGAGAGTAACATTAATGTGTTTGCACTGCTCGCTCAATTGTGAAAAGTAGCAAATATAGCTAAGCAATGGCCCTTCGTGAGAATAAAATAGTTTAACGATGTTCACACGCCCATCGTAGTTATTCCACCCTCTACGCTGTTTTATCCGGGTAAGCACTCCACCACCTCCATTTCAGAAAGCAGACAGTAATTGAACACAACAGTCTACTTTTAGAAAACACGATTTATTTCACTATGAAAGTTCATAGTTTATGTAATTAATACCTTTTTGTGGTCTGCATTCAATGGATATTGGCATCTGCACGCTGTTACGGGCCCACCGTTGTGGCAACATAGCCCACAGTGGTCTCACTGCCTGAACATCCAGGGCTCTCTGTCCATCCAGCCTTTCCTCTCCCAACCCCTATCAGCCACTGAGCATTTTACCATCTGCATAATTTTCCCTTTTCCAAACTGTCACATAGTTGGAATTATATGTTATGTAGCCTTTTTGGCTTCTTTCGCTTAGTAATGTGCATTTTGGGTCCCTGTATGCCTTTTCATGACTAGAGAGCCCATTTCTTTTCTCACTGAATGGTATTCCATTGCCTGTAGGTCCCAGCATTTATTTATCCATTCACTCACTGGAGGACTTGTTGGTTGCCTCCAGCTTCTGGTCATTCTGAATAAAGCTTCTACAAACATTTGTGTGCAAGTTTGTGTGCGGACATAGCTCTTCAGCTCCACTGGGTAAATAATGAGGAGCACAACTGCTAAATCTTTTGATAAGACTGTGTCACGTTTGAAATAAACTGCCAGACTGTCCTCCAGAGTGGCTGCTATTCTGCATTCCCAGGGCAATGAGCGGGAGCTCCTGTGGCTCCAAAGCCTCGCCAGCGTTTGGCCTTTTCAGGCTGGTGGACTTCGGCCGTTCTGATAGGTGCATCATGGTGTCTGTCCCATTGTCTGAACTGGCAATTCCTAGGAACATATTACACAGAGCATCTTTTCATATACTTAGTTTCCATCTGCATATCTGCTCAGCTTTTGCCCATTTTAAATTGGGTTGTTTGTTTTCTTATTGTTGAGTTTTAAGAGTTCTTTGCATATTTCAGATATGAATCCTTTCAGATACAGTCTAGATATATTTTACAAATAGTTTCTCACAGTCTGTGGTTTTTTATTCTCTTAACGGTATCTTTTGCAAAACAAAAGTTTTTCATGTCAGTGAAGTTTAACTCCCTAGCTTTTTTTGTTGTGGATCATGCTTCTGGTGTTGTGTCTTTGAAAATCACCAAATGCAAGGCTATCCAGATTTTTTCCTTATGTTGTCTTCTAGGAGTCTGAAAATTTTGCATTTCACATATTGGTTTAATATCTACTTTGTATTGACTTTTGCAAAAGGTGTAAGGTCTGTTTATAGATTTATTTATAATTTTTGCATGTAGACTTCCAGTCGTTTTAGCGCCGTTTATTAAAAAGACTCTCCTTTCTCCATTGAATTGCCTTTGCCCCTTTGTCAGAGATCAGTTGGCTGTATTTCAGTCTGTTTCTGCCTTCTCTGCTCTGTTTCACTGATGTACGTGTATGTGTCTTCTGTTTTGTCTTTAATTTAAAAAAATATCTAATTGCTACCTCAATTTGCTTATGAATTCTCATTTGTAAACAGAAAAGTAGAGATTAATGCCTGATTATCTTTTAGGGTAGATGATGCATTGAATACAATGAGCAGAATGAGTTATAATCTTAAAGTGAATATAAACATCTGACCATAGTGGCAACAGATTTGCTAACTAGTGACATCATTGACAGACTAGCTCATTGTGACATTGTTTACTCCTGTGGGCTCCACCTGGCTTCACACCAGGTAACTACCAACCCCTTTTGTGCTTCCTTCAAGGATTTCTGTGAGTTAGAAAGCAGAAATATCATGAGATCACTGGAGGAAGAGAAGGCAGCATCCCAGGCCAGGAGCAGTCATACCTCCGGTGGGTCCCATCACTGCTCTGTGGCAACACCTAGAGGGTGACAGAAACAGACAGGGTGCAGATGACGTGGGTGCTGGCCCCAGGGTTCCTAATGCTACCAGGTTCCCATGGTCTGTAAGACGCCTAGAAATGACACCTTCTGGGTTCTTAGGGGCCATTTGTGGAATTGGAAAATTAGGAAGTAAGTAGTGACAATCTAGATTGATTATTAGAGCTACTTCTCCCACTTTCCAGCAACCAAGGAGCCCTTGATTAGTCGTGAAATTGTGGTACCCCAACAATGGTGGAGTGGAATATCCTGCCATTTTGGAGGGGTGGTGGCTCAGGGTCAAGACTGAACTGATTAGAAAAAATTTTTTTCTTTTTCTCACATCTGAGTGTGTGAGTGAAGAACTACACTGCTGTGAAATAAAACTGTTTTTTCACATCTGAGTGAGTGAGTGAAGAACTACACTGCTGTGAAATGTACAAATCACTGGCTGCTGCTTCTCATGTGCACTCCAGGAGTATCCAGTCCAAAAAGAAGCTCTTCAAACCAACTGCAGAGAGAAAACAGAACGACAAGGGGAGGTATATTTGATAAACATCCACGATAATGTCACCTATTTTTTTAAATATATGATTTGGATGAAACAAGAGAAAGAGACTGTTGCTGAGTCGCTGCTGCAGCCCTGATACAGCTGGAGACGTCCTGCTTTCCTTATTTTGTTGATGCTCATGAGGACCCCGATGTCTGAGGAAGGTTCCCGTCCAACTCTGCCCTAGTGTGTCACGTACTGGCCTTGTCAAGGCACGTGAGGACCTTACAGGGTGTGTTATTACTCCATTTATAGAAATGGAAACTGGCTCTAAAGTGTTCAGCACCCTGCCCAAGTTCTGACATTTAGCAGAGGCCTGAATTGAAATGCAGCCCCGTCTTGCTCTTTGACAGCCTCAGCACCACGTGCCCTGGGTGACCTGTGCAATGTGACTGACAGCCCTCGTGGTTGACTCCTAGCACAGAAGGGAGCAAAATGGTCCACTGACCTTTTCAGATACTCGGGCGATTCGTGATATAGTGTATGCAGTCACTCCCAGTGAGTTCTATTTTCAATTTAAAATAATACCTGATTATATATTTATTATAAATAAAGGGAGATTTATTGTGTTTTTAAGAATATGAAGCATATCTCTTTTGCCTAAAAGTTGGAAGTTCTAATACTATATAGGGAGCTTAAGTGCAGGTTATAATGATGGGTCTTTTGACTGAATTCACATCAAACTGAATCAGTAACTCCAGCTGTGAACAGGGTGAGACATTAAACATTTAATAAAAAACAAATCCGTTCTTAGGTCACAGGAAGGACTCAATATATCCAATTATCATGCCCACTAAGAAGATGTATTGTGATATTTGCAGTTAATCACTCATTGAATTCCAGTATGTTCACATGGAAAAAAAAAACTGACCTGAGACTGTAGGTCACAACTTTCCATGACCAGCACACATTTCAAATTTGAAATACATGTTTAAAGCTTCAAATGCATAAATAGATATCCCAAACAAGAACTAAGTTAATAGTTGCTTTGAATTGTTTAAATTATCCTGGGAATCAGAAAGATACGCCTACATGAAACTATGAAGGCTGTATTAAACGTAGCAAACTTTAGACGACTATTTTAATCTTAATATATAAACATATTACCTAGGCACACTGTTTAAATACACCTGCACCTACTGTTTTTAGATTTAAGTAAATCATTAAACCTTAAAGTTGGGAAAGATTCCAGTGTTAGAGCTCTAGACTATAAAACCTGAATGTTTTTCTAAAATCTTTGAGTTTTTATCCAGAAGTACAGATTTTCCTGGCACTAAGAACTGCAAGAAATTTCACTTGCAGTCTCCACATAGTCAACCATGGGAAGTCAACATCAGTATAACAGATACTGTCACAAACATCCTGTGACTTTTATATATTTTTTTAATTATTATATTTTAAGTTCTGGGATACATGTGCAGAACATGCAGGTTTATTACATAGGTATACATGTGCCATGGTGGTTTGCTGCACCCGTCAACCCATGATCTACATTAGGTATTTCTCCTAATGCTCTCCCTCCCCTAGGTCTCCACCCCCTGACAGGCCATGGTGTATGATGTTTCCCTCCCCGTGTCCATGTGTTCTCATTGTTCAACTCCCACTTATGAGTGAGAACATGAGGTGTTTGTTTTCTGCTCCTTCTGTTAGTTTGCTGAGAATGATGGTTTCCAGCTTCATCCATCTCCCTGCAAAGGATATGAACTCATCCTTTTTTATAGCTGTATAGTATTCCATGGTGTATATGTGCCATGTTTTCTTTATCCAGTTTACCATTGATAGGCATTTGGGCTGGTTCCAAGTCTTTACTGTTGTGAACAGTGCTGCAATAAACATACATGTGCATGTCTTTATAGTAGAATGATTTATAATACTTTGGGTGTATACCCAGTAATGGGATTGCTGGGTCAAATGGTTTTTCTGGTTCTAGATCCTTGAGGAATCACTACATTGTCAACCATAATGGTTGAACTAATTTACACTCCCACCTACAGTGTAAAAGTGTTCCTATTTCTCCACATCCTCTCCAGCATCTGTTATCTCTTGATTTTTTAATGGTTGCCATTCTAAATGGCATGAGATGGTATCTCATTGTGGTTTTGATTTGCATTTCTCTAATGACTAGTGATAATGAGCTTTTTTTCATATGTTTGTTGGCCACATTAATGTCTTCTATCAAGATGTGTCTATTCATATCCTTTGCCCACTTTTTGTTGGGGTTGTTTCTTTCCTGTAAGTTCATTTAAGTTCCTTGTAGATTCTGGATATTAGCCCTTTGTCAGATGGATAGATTGCAAAAATTTTCTCCCATTCTGTAGGTTGCCTGTTCATCTACTTTTTTTTTTGTTCTGTGAAGAAGCTCTTTGTTTTAATCAGATCTCATTTGTCAATTTTGGCTTTTGTTGTCATTGTTGTTGGTGTTTTAGTCATGAAGTCTTTGCTGATGCCTATGTCCTGAATGGCATTGCCTAGGTTTTCTTCTAGGGTTTTTATGGTTTTAGGTCTTACATTTAAGTCTTTAATTCATCTTGAGTTAATTTTTGCATAAGAGGTAAGGAAGGGGTCCAGTTTCTGTTTTCTGCACATGGCTAGCCACTTTTTCAAACACCATTTATTAAATAGGGATTCGTTTCCCCATTGCTCGTTTTTGTCAGGTTTGTCAAAGATCAGATGGTTGTAGACGTGTGGTGTTATTTCTGAGGCCTTTGTTCTGTTCCATTGGTCTAGATGAAAATCAGTGACATGTCACTGGAACTTAATTCAGTCCTTTCTTGAGGTTACCAAATTAAACCTTTCATTTGCAGCATATAGCTCACGCTTTCCTGAGAAATGTCAGAGGCAGGAAAAGCACAGCCTTTCAAGGCTGTTTGTACCTCTGCTAATCTAATTATTGGAAATGTTTCCTCATGTGAAGTTGAGGTTGGTCTCCCTCCAGCGTGCATCCATGGTTTCCCCACTGGAGCTGCAGATGCTAAGCCCACGTGATGCTTCCACAGGAAAGCCTTCCATGCCCCATCCCCGGGAAGAAGAGCTGCTGCTTTACGCTCCTGAAAAGTCAGATATTTAACTGGATTACCAAGCATCCATTTCAGTGGGGAAAATGTGAAATCAAATCTAAACTGCAGAAATAAAAATTTAATTTGTGGATGTGTAGCTTTTTTCAAATTTTTTACTGTAATATTTAATATCATCAGTAATATTTGTGGGAATAAAACTAAAAATAAAAAGTAATTGTTCTAAAATGCATGAAAATATGGAAAACAATTCATCATCCCATCTGGATATTTCAGTAGCATGAGGATTCCCAAGGTGGCAGAGTCTGTGAGGAAACACAGTCTCTTCCAAATTCTCTTTTCATTTATCATGAAAAAAAGTCTATTATTCTTGCACAAATTAAATTTTGACTTACTTTCTTGAGTAGCCAAAACCCATAACTAATATATCCCATAACAACATTGTGAAGAACACCTGGCCCCAAAAAGTCCTATTTGTTAAACATTTAGAAAGCCAAAGTACTAACTAGAAATAGCAGATTTATAGAACAGACGAATTTCATTTGACCAGAATTCCCATCCCATCCTTCTGAAGTAGTAAATTATGTAGTGTTACAACTCTAACTTAAAGAAATTTGTTTTTGTCTTTGCTCTCCTTTGCAGTTTTATGATTTTTAGAACACAGGATTTCTGATTGTTAGTACTGGCCAACAGAAAGGAGGAAACACAACAGTAGCAGTAATGTGAATGCAAAGCACAGCAGAGGGTGGCCCGGAGTGGGGGTGAGGGGAGACAGAGCTTGTGATATTTCAGCACCTGCTGGGAGTTATTCATCACCAGTAAGTCTTATGTTCCCGTAACTCATCAGGGCCAGGGGTAAGATTTATAAGCTCTGCGTAAAAGATCGTTACACAGAGCTGGTTAGAGTTCTCACAGGAAGCAGGGCACACACCCTATGGGGTGACTGGAAAGAGTGTCACGAAGGATACCACACTCACACCCCAGGAAGGAGGGAAGGGGCCCGAGGGGACTCACGGAGGGAGCAGAGGGTCTGTGGGCAACAGCCTGCCCAGTCACAGGCGGCCAGAGTGACACAAGTCCCCTCCCTGCACACTGGACTCCTGCTGGGCCTCCCCCAAGTAACTCACCCAGAAGTCAAAGGTCAAGCATGCGTTCCCTGAAGTCTGGAGGCGCAGAGCACGGCAGACAGCCATGGGAGTGTCAGGAGGGCGGTGGGAAATGCTCATATTCTCATCCCTTCTGCAAGAAGAGGGGATCCCCCCCCCACAGGTTCTTCCCGTTCCATCTCAAAGGCAGAGGCAGCTAGAACACTCTGTCAGTAAAGCAAGCATAGGAAGAACAGAATGTCAACCCATGTGTGGGCATCATCACATTTCATTCCAGACAAGTGCCTTTTGTAAATTAAGGATAGATTGTGTTGCAACTTTTATACTCCTCTGCCTAATTAGTGGGTATTTAATATATTCAGATTCATTTTAACCAATTATTTTTTTTAATAGAGACAGGGTCTCACTGAAGTAAGAGGCTAAAGTGCTGGTGTGATCACAGCTCACTACAGCCCTGACCTCCTGGGCTCAAGCTATCCTCTCACCTCAACCTCTTGAGTAGCTGGGACTACAGGCAAGCACTACCACACTCAGCTAATTTTTTTTTTTTAATTTTTATTAGAGACCAAGTCTCACTAACTTGTCCAGGCTGGTCTCAAACTCCTGAATGCAAACGATCCTCCTGCCTCAGCCTCCCAAAGTGCCTGCAATTACAGGCATCAGCCACTGTGCCAACCAACTGATTAAATTAATTATACATGTCCCTTGACTCAAAAGTGAGAGTACTCGAAATAGAGTAACTTGTTCTTCTTATAGAATTATCAGAAAGTAAGGCTTTTTTGAAGTGCTGTTTTGTTAAAATATTTTTAATTTGTTTTCTTGGTATTTGGTTGTGACAATTTTTTCCTTGTACCTCAACTACCATATTGTCAGCATTTCCTGAGGGTCTGATAGGTAGGGAAATGCACCATGAAGTAACGTGGACCAAGCAATAAAAATACACAAATAAAAGAAGAAAATCCCATTTCAAAAAATTCTGAAACAGAATTCTCGATTCTGCACCATTCACCCGTGCCTAAGCCATCCCCCATTTCCCCCTCCCCATTTCGACACTGGGTTCTGAAGCCCTACTCGCTCAGACCTACAAACCTACACCCTATGCCCAGCTCCTCTTTCCTGCTTCCTACCTGCTCGTCAGAAAGCCAGCTGGCTCCTCTCCTGAAGCTCTGCATGAGGGGGACCCCTCCTCCCTGTGAGCACACAGGAGCCCCCTTGGAACCACCGTCCCAGCCCCGTGTGGAAATTCTCCTCTTCCACCCACACATGGAATGCCTTTTTCAGCTTAACTAAGCACTTAGAATACTTATCACTGTGACCACAACTTTTGCAGTTTGAGGAGACAGCAAAACTAGCACATTTTTTTTCCTTCTTCACGATTTCATGGATAGAAGTACAAATCAGTGAAAATGACTGAGGCAAGTTTTAATCATTTTAGGAGGTTTGTTTGCCATTGTTAAGCATGTGCACTTGGGAGGTACGTCTATGTCTTTTTCCAAAGGTTATTTTGAAGGCTTCAGTATTTAAATGGGAAAGGGCAGCTATTAGGAGAGAAATAATTTTTTCAAGTATCGGTAGATAAAGAGATAAAACAGTTGCATCTTTCTGAGTCTTTGATCAGACTGTCACTGAATACACAATTTTCATGTGAGAGAGAGGTAGAGGAAATAGTCACTTATGCCTTTATCTGGCCCAGCGAATCTGCATTTTTACATAAGCTAGCATAGACAACAGGGTAGAGGAAGCAATCAGATAAGCATTTGTCTCAGGTGAGCAGAGGGATGACTTAGAGCTTTGTCCTTTATCCCACACCTGTGAAGATAAGCATCAACTTACATCCCCAGGATGAAAGTCAACAGAACTGCTTCATAATAAAGACATTGGGGCCTATGAGGAAATTCCTGGTGGGCAAATTGTGAGGGAGGTATGTAGCTTTTAATCTTTGTAGACATATTATCTAGGAGCCAAATGGGAGGCAGGTTGGTATGACCCAGTTCCCAGTTTGACTTTTTTCTCTTTGGGTTAGTGAGTTTGTAGTCCCAAGATTTATTTTCCTTTCACAAAAGATTGTATGCCGAGGATGCTAAGATTTATGGCAAGAAATCTTACCAACCTCAGAATACAATATTTTTTCCTCATGAAGTTGATTGAGAACTTTTGGCATCTCTGAATGGCCAGTGTCACTGCTTTCACAGTTTTGAGCCATTATTAAGTAAAATACAGGTTGCTTAAACATAAGCACTATGATACCATGACAGCCGATCTGATAACCAGGATGGCTGCTAAGTGACTACCTGGTGGGGGGTGTGTGGATTCACTGGACATGCCCTAGCATGGATACACTGGACAAATGGATGATTCTCTTCCTGGGCAGGATGGTGTGAGAGTTCATCACACTACCCAGAACAAAACACAACTTAGAACTTAAAACATGTTTAAGAATTTCCCACTCAATATTTTGAGACTGCAGTTGACCAGGGGTAACTGAAACCATAAAAACAAAACCACTAATTAGGGGGACTAATGTAGTAAGTTTTTAACTATTAATAATTTACTTGAATGTAAATGGATTAAATTTGCTAATCAAAGACACTGAGTGACAGAATGAATTTGTTTAATACTCAACTATATGCTATTTGTAAGGGACTTACTTTACCTTTGAGGACACACATAGACTGACAGTTAAGGAATGGAAAAGTTATTCCATGTACATGGAAACCAAAAATGAGCAAGGGCTGCTATACTTAGATCAGAGAAACTAGACTACAAATTGAAATCTCTCATAGGATCTAAAGAATGGCTCTGTATAATAATAAAGCAGTAAATTCATTAAGAGAGTATAACAGTTGTAAATATATATGCACCATACATCTTTATAAATTAAGAACCTATAACAAATATTAATAATTATTAATAATAAACAAATAATAATTCTGAAGAGACAGACAGCAACATAATAATAGTAGAACATTTCAGTACTACACTTTGAACAATGGGTAGATTATCCAGATTGATATGCTTTGACTGTGTCCCCACCCAAATCTCACCTTGCATTGTAATAATCCCCATGTGTTAAGGGTGAGGCCAGGTGGAGATAATTGAATCACGGAGGAGGTTCCCCCCATGCTGTTCTCATGGTATTGAATAAGTCTTATGAGATCCGATGGTTTTATAAATGGGAATTTCCCTGTACAAGCTATCTTGACCGCCACCATGTAAAACTCAACTTTGTTCCTAATTCACATTCCACCATGATTGTGAAGCTTTCTCAGCCATGTGGAACTGTGGGTGAATTAAACCTCTTCCCTTTATAAATTACCCAGTCTCAGGTATGTCTTTCTTAGCAGCACGAGAACAGACTAACACATGACAAAATTTAATAGAGAAATATTAGATTTGATATATTTTAGACTGAATAGACATAAGGGATATATACAGAATATTCCATCCAATGACAACAGACTACATGTGCTTCTCAAGCACGTGTAAAATATTTTCCGGGGTAGATTATATATTAGACCATAAAACAAGCCTTAAAAAATTTAAGAAGACTGAAATCATATCAAGCATCTTTTCTGATCACATTGGAATGAAACCAGAAATCAGTAACAAGAGAATAAAAGGGAAATTCACAAATATGTGAGAATTAAACAACACACTCCCAAACAACCAATGAGTGAAAGAAGAATCAGAAAGTAAATTTGAAAATGACTTCAGACAAATCAAAATAGAATGCAACATTCCAAGTCTTATAGAATGTAGCAAAAGCAGCACAAACAGAGATTTTTATAGTGATAAATATCTACATTTTAAAAAATCTCAAATAAACAACTTAATGATATATCACAAAGAATAGAAAAAGGAGAACAAACTAAGCCCAAATTAATAGAAAAAAATAAAGTAACAAAGATTATTAATAAATAGAAGCAAGAAATAAATGAGACTAGAAAAATGATTTTAAAATCAATGAAACTAACTGTTGGCTTTTTAAAAAGATAAAATTTACAAACTTTATCTTAACTAATTAAGAAAAAAAGAAGGCTTAAATAAATAAAATCAGAAATAAAAGAGGAGACACTACAACAAATACCATTACAACTAATACCATTACAACTAGTACAAAGGTTCATAAGAGATTACAATGAACAATTATACGCTAATGAATTAAATAAACTAAAAGGAATGAACAATTTTTTAGAAACAGACAACCTATCAAGAAATAATCACAGAAAATAGAAAATATGAACACACCAATAATGAATAAGAAGATGAATTTGTAATCAAAAGTATCCTATCAAAATAAATAAATAAATAAACAGCAAGCTCAGAACTTAGTGGTTCCATGGGGAAGTGTACCAAACATTTTAAATGAGAATTAATACCAATTTTTCTAAAACTCTCCCCCAAAATTGAAGAGGATAGAGCACTTCCAAATTCATTTTACAAGGTCAGCATTGCCTTGATACCAAGGCCAGAAAGGGACACTAGAAGAAAAGAAAATACAGGCCAATATCCCTGATTAACAAAGAAGCAAAAATCTTCAACAAAATATTAGCAAATCTTATTTCGCAACACATTAAAGTCTTATACATTCCAAACATGTATCCTTGAGATGCAAGAATGATTCAACATATGCAAATAAATAAATGTGATACACTTTATTAACAGAATGAAAGACAAAAACCACATGATCATCTCAATAGTTACAGAGAAAGTATTTGACAAAATTTAACATACTTTCATGATACCAACTCTCAATAAATTTCATAAAGGCCATACATGGAAGCCCACAGCCACCATCATATTTATTAGTGAAATGCAGAAACCTTTGTAACATTAGGAAAAAGAAGAGAATGTCTACTCTCACCACTTCTATTCAACAGCATACTGGAAGTTCTAGACAGAACAATTAGGCTAAAAAAGAAAGAAAAAAGGCATCCAAAGAGAAAAAAAAGTAAAAGTGTCTCTGCATAGAGATGACAAGATCTTATACATACTGGCATACCTTAGCAATATTGCATGTTTGTCTCCAGTCTCCTACAGCAAAGCCCATGTCATAATAAAGTGAGTTATACAAACTTTTTGTTTCCCAATTTACATTATCCTGTATTCTATTAAGTGTGCAATACCATTATGTCTAAAACAGTTTGTTTACATTATCCTGTATTCTATTAATTGTGCAATGCCATTATGTCTAAAACAGTGTACATTCCTTAATTAAAATACTTTATTGCCAAGAAATGCTGATGCAGAGACATGAAGTGAGCACCTGCTGCTGGGAAAACAGTGCTAATAGACTTGCTCAATATAGGATTGCCACATGCCTACAATTTGTAAAAACAAACAAACAAAAACCCACATTGTCTGCAAAACACAATAAGTGATACTCAGAAAACAAAGTACACCTGAAGAGAGAGAGAAAAAAAGATAGGGATATGAACAGACTATTGGACAATAACAAAAGTTCTAAAATAATTAACCTGTAGTTGAAGTTTCACAATAACAGAAGAGACAGAATGAACAAAAAATACTTGAAGTAATAGTTGAAGATTTCTCAGATTTGTTGAAAGATAAATTCACTGATTCAAGAATCTCAGCAAAACACAATCAAGATGAATAAAAAGAGAAACATGACTAGGCATATCATAATTATACTGCATTAAGACATTTCATTAAAAAGAGAATGTATTGCCAACATATCTGAACTATAATAGAAGTAAATTTTCTTGGAATTCCCTAAAGAAACCACAATATTCATGCCACCATAACTATGAACATTCATTTAATTCTAAAATAGCTCTTGTGTGCTTGCTATGGGCCAGGCACTGTGATACATTCTGGAAATACCCAGCTCCTTTTGCTCATTACCTTCCCCACCTGGCAAACATCTATTCATCTTTGGGTCTCAGATCAAGCACTCTCTCCTTGGTTAGTCCTCTGCAAACTGCTCCAGATAACTTACCTTTTTCACATCATGAGTGAAACTAATTAAAAGGCTCATATTTTTAGCCAGGGCTTTCAATCAGCTTGGTAGAGTGATGCAATTGAATAAAAACAAATGTCAAGTATCAAATTTGAAGAAAGCCTTTGTAGCATAATGGTCAAAAGAAGCAAACAGAAAAGAAATGTAGAGATAACAAAGACATAGGAGAAAAAAAATTTTTTAATTATCTTTAGAAGGTGGTTTTATAATCAACTACGAAGCTCTAACAGGTACTCTTGAATGCAAAGCTTCTGATAACTTTGGAGACTGTGACATCAGAATAGAGGAAAAATGTTCATGACACTTAATGTACTAAAATGTTCATTAATATCAAGCAGGACAGGAATTAACTGTATAAACTGGACTAGTGGGAGACTGGAGTGATCTTTTTGATGTTTTGCTTAAAATACTGCCAATCCTTTGTTTTGCTTTTCAGAGTTAAGAAGACTTTTCTTTTGAGATATTGACAGCTTTTTAACAATTTAGTTTACTCCCATGAACAAAATTTGGAGCATATTTGTTTCCCCCTACCTGATTTTTCCCAGAATTTGAAAACTATTTGTGAGTATTCTTAAGTTATGGCAATATAGTTATTTGCATATGTGCAACAAGAATCTGTCTTCTTTTGTAACAGGCCACAATTGGAAAAACTGGCTATTTTACCAAGGCTTTGACTGGAATGGTATACTTTCCTTTAAGGAATAAAACTTAACTTATAAAGCCAGTCAAGCCCTTGGAAAACTGGCCTCAGATTTTGTGTACACAGTCCCTGTACAGGGTTTCTGATCTGTGATAAGTAAAGAATGTCACTTTCTAACAGGCCAGGAACTCCAATTATCTTGGAATCTCAAAAGGGGAGGAATTCACCCAACTCATAGGTATTTGATGGTACAAATCCATGGCTGGGCTTGGCTTTAAAAAGTCTTATCTCAGATTCCTTCTATGGAACAAAGTTCCATGAAAGCCAATTTAAAAGGCTTATGTGAAAAATAATCGTTCTTACTGCACTTTATATAAAAAAATCTGACCAAGTATAATCAAGCAAATTGATCCTACCATGATTTATCTTTTAATAAAAATGGTAAACCAGAGGGATAAAAATTGTTTCAAAAACTATAGTGCACGTGTTGCTAACTTCTAGTCTTGCCTGAGGTTTTCCAGTTTTAATTATTTTCGGTTTGGATTAAATTCAAATTTTTCTGGCTACAAGTCTCCAAAATAATGTTTTCATTTTTTTCCTTTTTCACCATTTTTCCTGATTGGAAATCACTGAAACCTAAGCTGTGCTTTCTTAAAGCCCTGTGAACTTAAGACTAGACAACTTAAACCTCAGAAGAAAACAGCAACAACCTATTTAAATATGTTGCTGTTGAATATTATTATGTTTCAGCAGAGCTGACTCTAAGCCCCTGAAGCAGAGTGCTGCCGGAAACAAATGGGCCTCTTACATTCCAGCGTGCACTCAGCTCCCCAACACGATGATTCCTTTCAGCAAAAAGTAGCCAGAAAGACTACAATGCTCCATCTCCCTAGGATTCTCGTGATAAATAAATACAGAAACATGATAGAAATCATGCACAAATTGACAGTGGGGATTGTGGCAGTCCAGGTCTCACTAACGCAGGCCTCCATCACAACTGCTTCAGTACTGACTGAGTGGTTAAGTTAAACATTACCAGTGCCTTTTTACAAAGGCTGGAATATAACAAAAGTCCATCCAAAGTTTTGCTTAGGCCTTTCCTGGGCCTTAAAGCATGAAAAAATAAAGGAATTCTTAACAGGACCCATTTAGGATTAAACAAGTTTTATTATCTGAATTTACTACATGTATTTATATAAGTATAAATTTGTTTTAAATGCATTTATAAAGACATTTAAAGCAAATCTGATCATTTAATTTACATGGATATTTTGAAGTAGAATTAAAAGCCAAAGAATATAAACTTCTCAATAGTTCAAATCTATATTGCTGCTTTGCTTTTCTGATAATTGTTCCAGTTTATGGTTTATCATTAAACTATTTACAGGATGCTGTCACATTTTTAAAATTCATAAACTGGAAGATATTTTATCCTTATTTTTATTAATTTTTATAACTAGATAGACTCTTTGTTTTTCAGTGTACCCTCATTTTATAGTATTGTGATTATTCTTAGTTATAAACCCTTGACTTGGACATTACTGTGTGGAGTTTTAACCTCGAGTTCTTACCAGCAGTCACGGCCATTTCAGTCACAGGTGCAGTTGCAGGCAAAGCACTCACACAGCCGAGCTCCTCCTTCACTGTGATGGTAGGTGAGTGCCCAACACCTGCAGGGGTCTTTCTAAGCACAGTGATGGTCCAGACTGTCTGGTGCAGCTTGGTAATACATCTCCTTGGTGGGCTTTTCCAGCATCTGCCACATGATGGCAGAGTAAGCCTAGAAAGATGGCAACCCAGTTAAGTAGTACATCTATGGTGTTTTCCTTTAATTTACAGAAGCTGTGCCCTCGGAAGGCAAGAATTATTATCAGGGGTGTGTATGATGCCTGGATGGCCAGAGGGCACTCATGTGCTAAAGCAAACGCTCAAACATATTCTATAAATTTAATTTAAGCAGTGAACTTAAATCCTGAACTCATAGGTCACCAAACGTTAACACCAAAGGAGAAATAGCATGCTTTCCAGGAGTTGACCTTATTTTTGACAGGACTAATAACAGTACTCTAGTAAGCCAACAGTACTCAAGTAATTCTTTAGGGTGTGTGATACGGTTTGGATGTGTGTCCCCATCCAAGTCTCATGTCAAGTTGTGGTTCTTAGGGTTGATCGAGGGGCCTGGTGGGAGGCAATTGGATCATGAAGGTGGATGTCCCCCTTGCTGCACTCGTGATGGTGTGTGAGTTCTCACCAGATCTGGCTGTTTAAAACTGGATAGCACCTCCTGCCTCCCTCTCTTCCTCCTTCTCCAGCCATGTGAGATTTTCTAGCTTCCCCTTCACCTTCTGACGTGATTGTAAGCTGCCTGAGGCCTCCCCCTCAGCATGCTTCGTGTACAGCCTGAAGAACCATGAGCCAATTAAACCTCTTTTCTTTATAAATTACCTAGTCTCAGGTAGTTCATTATTACAATGTGAGAATGGACTAATACAGTGTGGTTTAGTCATTCTGCCTTCCCAGGAGCTTGGCAATGATAGAGTATAATAATTTAAAGATATTTGTAGGCTTTTAAAGATCCCTTAAATTAGCCCCATAGAAATCACATGGCTTATCTATTGGATTTTAGATGTTCTGGAATCCAAAGATTAAAATGATGTAAATCAGTAAGGATATGGTCATTGTTTGACGTTTGCTTTAGCACATGAGCCCTCTGGCCATCCAGGCATTATACACACACCTGCTAAACAATAATTTTTATCTTCTGAGGGCATAGCTTCTATAAAGTCCATATTTGTCCAGATCTCAGATCATGTTGGTCTCAGTGAGCTTCTTTGACTTAACTTAGGTGTTTCTCACAAACAATTTTGCTGAGAAACAGCACACCTTTGTGTCAGTTTCTGAACTATTTGACCCTATAACAAATGCAACAGAGAAAGACTGTATCTCAGAAAAAAGAAGAAGGTGAGACTCAGAAAATACAAATAATGGTGTAGATTTTGCCCAAAATATAACACGTTGACTGGATACTTCTCATTGCCTTTGAAAAGTAATTTTTGTAACATACAGACCAATGGTTCTCAAATTGGCTGCATATTAGAATCATCCCAAAGCTTTAAAAAATACCAGTGCCCAGATTCCTTCTTCAGACACTCTGATAGAGTTATTTTGGGGTTGGTTTTGAGTATTGACATTTTTTTTAACTCTAAGGCAAATCATCGATTTAGGTGAAACTCAACACTGCAAGTTGCAGTAAACCTAAGACTTTGGAGTTCTACGTGTTTGGATAACACCCTGAGCAATCCTCAGCAAAGCTTTGTTCTGCCCATAGTATGCAGAAATGTAAGCAGCATCTAGCTACCCATCCATATTGCTCTATGTAGCACTCACAAATAACAGCACTAAAGCATTTAGAACTATTTATTAATCATTCTGCTAAAAAATGAAATGGACATAGACCAAGTAAAACCCTACCATATCCCAAACCTCAGTTGCAACTCCCTGCCTGTTACTCCTGATTTTCATTTGAAGATAAGAAGTCTCATGATTTTGAAATGATTTTCCTATCTACAAAATATAGTTATCTAATCTAAACTTTTAGCCACAGAGTCATGTCCTCGAAGAAGGTAAAAACATGTCCAGTTCATAGGTATTTTCTGTTTCCTTAAATGACGCTCCTAAGCTTGGCATCAGTCTCCTCCTAAAGACGCCTGTGTACTCTTTGTTCTTGGCACTGTGCCTTCTCTTATGCTGCATTGCAACATGGAATACCTTTAATCTTCTTCTGCTTTTTTTTTTTTTTTTTGTTCTGAGATGGAGTTTTGCTCGTCGCCCAGGCTGGAGTGTAACGGCATGATCTCGGTTCACCACAACCTCCGCCTCCCAGGTTCAAGATATTATCCTGCCTCAGTCTCCCTAGTAGCTGGGATTATAGGCATGTGCCACCACGCCAAGCTAATTTTGTATTTTTAGTAGAGAAAAGGGTTCTCTTTGTTGGTCAGGCTGGTCTCAAACTCCCAACCTCAGGTGATCCGCCTGCTTTAGCCTCCCAAAGTGCTGGGATTACAGCTGTGAGCCACCACGCTCAGCCCCTTTTATCTTCTTGATAAAAGGTCAATATTTAAAAGTCTAGCTGAAATTCTACCATCTTTATAACCATTTATTTATTTGTTCACTATCCATTTATTAATTTATTCAAGTGATCAAGAAACATTTATTGAGTGTTGTGTACATGACTGGAATTGACATATCTACTCCAATTTAATGTGATTTTTTATTCTCTGGTTCTTAGCCATATATTGATCTACATATTAGTGAAGAACAAAAAGTGAAGTATGGAGAAAAATGTAAATCAAAGCTTATTCCCAGAAGCCCTAGCCACAGCAATCAGGCAAGAGAAAGAAATAAAGGGAATCAAAATTTGAAAGAAGGAAGTCAAACTATCTGTTTGCCAGTGATATGACCATATATCTAGAAAACTCTATAGACTCCTCCAAAGACTCCTAGATTTGATAAATAAATTCTGCAAAGTCTCAGGTTACAAAATTAATGCATGTAAATGAGTGTCACTGCTGTACATCAACAGTGACCAAGCTGAGAATCACTTCAAGAACTCCATCCCTTTTACAATAGGTGCAAAAAATAAATAAAATCTAAAAATATACTTAACAAAGGAGGTGACAAAGCTCTACAAGGATAACTATAAAGCATTGCTTAAAGAAATCAGAGATGACACAAACAAATGGAAATATACCCCATGCTCATGGATTGAAAGAATCTGTATCATGGAAATGACCATACTTCCAAAGCAATTTACAGATTCAATGCAATTCCTATCAAAATAATAACATCATTTTTTTATAGAATTAGAAAAAAAAATCCAAAAATTCATATGGAACAAAAAAAGAGCCTGAATAGCTAAAGCAAACTTAAGTAAAAATGACAAATCTGGAAGCATCACATTATCTGACTTCAAATTACATTATAAGGCTATAGTAACCAAAACAGCATGGTATTGGTATGAAAGTAGGTACATAAATCAGTGGAACAGGCTAGAGACCCCAAAAATAAAGCCAAAAACTTAGAACCAACTGATCCTCAACAAAGCATACATAGACATAATTGGAAAAAGAGTACCCTCGTGCAATAAATGGTGCTAGGAGAACTAGGTAGCCACATGTAGAAGAATGAAGCTTGATCCCTTTCTCTCACCATACACAATAATCGGCTCAAACTGCTTTAAAGACTTAAATCTAAGACCTGACACCATAACTATTCTAGAAGAAAACCTAGGAAAAACTCCTCTGGACATTGACCCATGCAAATAATTTACAAGAAGGAAACATCCAATTTGTATACTGTGAAATAAGTAAAAACATTTTGTATATACAAACATTAATTCAATATAAGAGATTGTTGTTTTTGTTATGACTCCTAAGACTTCTGGAAATTACATCAAAATTATCTTTCTATACTGTTATCAGTTGCTATTGAAGGCAACTAACACTAATGTGCCAAGATTGTCTGTGAAATATCACAAAATTCAATGCCCTCAGGATCAAAGCAGGTAAGATAATGCGTGAGTTGTCTAGGAGGAAGGAGAAAAAGATTGGTGGAGCCCCTGGCAAAGGGGAGAGGGAACATTCAGCTTAAGGAGATTCAAACATTAAAAGTTGTACATTCATAGTGTGTGGCCACAGCAATCACATCTCTGGGTCCTAATTAGCCTTCCTCAAAATTAAATTTCACCTGATTCTTCATTATATTCTCCCACCGATGTTTATTTAACATGCTAGTATACTTATCTGTCATCCCCCAGGCTGTTTCAAAGTTTCGCCATGCTACATACTTGTTTGCATCCCTGACCCTAACGGGTGTCTAAGCTCTAGATGGCAGCATGGGGAAGAAAGAAAAGCAGACTTGGACACCCAGCATTTTCAGATGAGCATTCATGGCTGTCTCCTGATGGCTGCCATGTGACCTCAGAAAAGTCTGTCAATCAGTTGAAGCCTCCATAGTAAAAGGGAACAACTCTACCCATATCACAGTGTTGTGAATGGTCCACAGGCAACACTGGAAAAGCACTTTGTGCATAATTCAACATATATTTAATTTTCAAAAAATGGTAGCTATTATGTGGCTGAATAAATAAATGAAAGTTAGATCTAACAATTCTATTTATCAAGATTATGAGCCTTTTGCAGGTGCATTTGAAATATAAACATCACTGATAAAACAGTATCAATATTTTAAAAATATTTCTCTTTAATAAAGGTCTTCTTTCTCCTCATATTCTTAGTTCTAAGATATTAGCAATATTAACAAAAAATCAGTAGAAGTGAACATTTTATTGATATGAAAGGTGAAGACTAGAAAGATAGATTAATATCTCTTGCTTAAAGGAGCTATCCCTGAAAATTTTCTTTCAATTAAGAATTGTCTCTTTATAAATAGAAATTAAATCACAAATAGAAAATACAGCCTTCCTAGTTAAATTCTATTGATAGCCAAGTCACAACAAACTGTGGTCATTTCATATTTTATTGCTCTCAACATACACTATTGGGAGCAGCCAAGGTCAGCTGGTCCACAATTGTAAACTCTTCCAGGAAAATGTCTAATATCTTGTTGTCCTCTCTGTAACGCATACTGTCTAACTCAATGCTCAACACAGAATAAATCTCAGTTTGGCAATTTATCATCTCTCTCGTGCATGACTTTATCACAGGTTTGCAGGGTGAAAACATAAGACATGATTCTTGAACTCAAGGAGGTTAGAGTCTAGTATACTCATTAAATAATTGTTGACTCAAAGTAATTTAATTTCACCTTATATACCAGTAGTAGAGTGGTTAAGAGAGCTCTCTGGAGTTGGACTGCCTAGGGTTTAAATTTCTGCACTTCCACTTCTTACGAATATTACTTTGGGCACATCATGTAAATGGCCTCAGCTTCCATTTTCTTGTAACCCATAACAGCTAATGGGAATTTTCGAAGTATTTGCTTACTAATTCCTCACATCAATGAGGTAGGGGCTATTATTATCTACATCTTGCAGGTGAATAAACTGAGGATCCAAGATTTTAAGCAAGTGAAAGGGGTAGAATTTAAATGCTCTGAGTGTATCTACTTTTCAGTACTGTTATACTGCCTCATATAGGTATATTCAGAGAGCTACAGAAGGTGGTTGATGATGAAAAATGAGATAATATATATCAGATGCACAGTGCCTAGCTATGTGGTAAGCAGTCAGTGACATGATTGCAATTATGATGATGATGATGGAAGACTTTGGTGTTAATTGGACAATTTGAAAGAATAAAGGGGTCTCCCCACATTCCAGAAACCCAGAACTGTGTATAAAAAATGAATTATTTAAATGTTCACAGGTGAATCTTCTTTTTGACAGAATAGACAATGTGATCCTTCTCCTCCATTTGTAATGTGGATAATATTTCTAAGTCACCAGAATTTTCCCATAAAATCTTATTTCATTTATTCTGAAAAACATTTCACCCTTGGTTTTGACCACTTTTCATCAGAATACACCCTCCTCTCTCATTGCTTAATTTTGTGGTATCCTATTTCAGTCATTATGATAAAGAGCATGGGAAGTTCCAGGACATTCTTCAAAGAAAACTGTCAGAGTTGACACTTGCTAAATGATATGTTTCTGCTCAAAACAAAGTCAGAGAGTTTAACTTACGTGCCAAGGTTCTTACTCATGCATTGCAGTCACGAACACTGCCCAACACATTTCTGTTGCTTATTCCAACATGATTCCCCCTTAGTTTCAGACTAAAATTACCTGTTCTCTAGAGGAGCGCCACCTGGATCTTCTTTTTAGCACCAATAAACTCCTCTTCACACTGTTCTGGGCTGGTATTAAATTCTCTTTATATGGTGACCACTCACCCTGGGTCAGCCTTTGACCTCATGCTGTCTCTGGGTCCTGTCACTCTGATGGTTTCAGGGCCTTTGAAGCCCTCACAGCCTCAGGCAAGCTGTCTCTTTGGATATATATGTGTTGTCCTGAGTCATATCTGTGAAACCGAAGGCATCACAAGGCATTATCCTGCCAATAATTTATTTTAAAGCTTACTTTTTAGAAGTGACAATAGTAATATTCTTTTGAGTTAATGCTCAGATATCAACCAAATGCTTTTAGGCAAACATTGTTATAAAATGCCTTGCAGTGGGGAGTGTGATTAGAACTGGGAAATGTCATTCTTTGAATTTAACTCTTCTCATTTTAATGAGTGCTTGAAGTAATATGTATTTTATAGCTATTTTTAAGGCTCAATTCAATTAATACTTTATGCATTTGCTTCATCTTCTTGTTCTTTTAGCACAGTTGGTGACATCAATATGATTCTCAAATATTCGTGAAATGAAAAACATGTGGTTAACATTCAAGAGGGTGCAAAACTTAAGAAATGCATTTATTAATTATAATTTATTTTTTAAAATATCATTGAGTCTCATAGTCTCAGGCCTCACAACGTTGCAATTGGTGCTGTTTGGTAAACATTTTTGCACTGACCTCCTATGAGTATTTAATGTACTATGTAGGTGACAAATATGTTTTATTTGTATGCATTTTCTGCCATTATAGCTATAAAGACCCTAATTTTGACCACTACAGGCCCTTGCGAGCGGAACATGCATCTGGAATGATCTAGCTCTTTCTCTTCTTATTAGCACCACATTTCTACATACAAATGGGTCGGGGGAGGACTTCTATATAGTTCATGGGCCAAAAGCAGCTGCATTTTCCAGGAATAATCCATAGATTCTGAATTTCGGAGCTTCCTAACATTGTTTGCTCTTCCATTGAGTGGTTAGGAACTGTTAGTGTGAAAATATTCCTCCCTGAGGAAAAGGTGGGGTTATTGGTCTTCTGAAATTTCAAGGATGTCATGGGTTTGTTTACAAATCCCCGGCCATCATGGGGCAGTTGTTGATTTATAGCTTCAACATTTAAATCCATTGAATAATTTGACATTTATTTTTGAATGGATTGGAATTAAGTCTTAGGGGAAAGATTCTGATGATTCTTCTCCATAGTTTTCTATTTCCAACTATCATTGAGTTTAAAGAAAGTGGATGCAATAAAAGAGCAAATAAAGACAAGCAACTCCCTGGTATTTTGTTATGACCACTCGAGCTGACTAATGCAGATCCTGCTACTAAGAAATTGGGTGCTGCTGTAACAAAAACCAAAATGTGTGGAAGCAGCTTTGGAATTGGGTAATGGGTAGAGGCCAGAAGAGTTTTGAAGTACATGCTAGAAATACAAATGTGAAGGGCAATTCTGGTGAGGACCCAGAAAGAAAAGAGGTGAACTGGAGAGAAGGCCTTCATCTTAGAGAACTCATGCATAGTCATGAGCATAATGTTGGTAGAAATATGGGCATTGTTACCCATTCTGGTGAAATTTTCAACAGAAATGAGAAACATATAATAGAAAACTAGAAAAAATGTGATCTTGTTAGGAAGTAGCAAAGAACTTGGCTGAATTTTGTTCATCTTCTAGTGTTTTGTGGAAGGTCAAGTGACATGAATAATAACATTGGATATGCAGCTGAGGAGATTTCTATGCAAAGTGTTGAAAAAGCATCTTGATTTCTCCTGTCAGCTTATAATAAAACACAAGAGAGAAATAAAAAGAAATTGTCAAACAAAAAGGAGTCAGAACTTAAATATTTTGAAAATTCTCAACCTGTTCATATTGTAAATAATAAGGAAGTGTGTTTGAAAGAAAATATCAAAGGCATAGCTGGACCACCACAAAATAAAGTAAACAAGGGATTACATAAGTAGGAACAATGACAGCTTGAACTTAAAGGAATGGAGACAGGATAGAATGAACGAAGGTTGTTGGACTTCTTAGATCTTTCAGGACCAGATCACAGAGCTGTTTGGTTGTGGGCATGTGCTAATTTTCAAGACCAGGAAACCATGACCCAAAGGTAATTCACATATCATCACATATCGTGACCCAAAGGTAATTCACATGTCATCACATATC
>NW_022436971.1:24899796-25042811 GCF_009761245.1 Sapajus apella
TCACATGTCATCACATATCGTGACCCAAAGGTAATTCACATGTCATCTCATATCGTGACCCAAAGGTAATTCACCTTATTGACCCCTTTGTGTGTTGGGGCGGGGGGGAGGGTATCACCTTTATTTCAACAGACCATAAGGTGGCTGCCCTGAACTCTGGGGCTTAACCAGCATCTGGCAGAGCCTTGCAGGCACAATCCCTGGCTGGCAGAACCACAGACACAGGACCCTGCCCTAGTGGGTCTTGAAGGTAGAGAATCAAACCAAAAAGGATTGTTCTAAAGCTCTAAGATCTGTGTTTGAACTTGCCTGAGAGCCTTCATCCTTTTCATCTTTCCTGCTTCCCCTGTTTGTAACGGGAATTTCTATCCTTTTCCTATCTCACCATTGTATTTTAGAAATGCATAACTTCTTTGGATTTAAAAGCTCACAGCTGGAGAGCAATTTTGCCTCAGGACAAACTATACATTGAGTTTCACTCATATCTGATTTATATGATATTTAGATGAGACTTTGTACTTTAGAGTTGGTACTGGTATGAGTTAAGACTTTGGGGGCTATTGGGATAGAATAAAAATTTTTTGCATGTGAAAAAGACATGAATTTGGGGAACAACAAGTGAAGTTCTACAGACTGAATTTCATTCCCTGAAAACTCCTACGTTGAAGTTGGACCCTCGTGTGATGGTGTTTGGAGATGGGACGCTGGGAAGTTAGTTTTGATTAAATCATGAGGGTGGGGTCCTTATAATGGAAGTAGTCCCCTTATAAGAAGAGGCATCAGAAACTCTCTCTCTCTCTCTCTCTCTCTCTCTGACACAGTAAGATGGTGGCCATCTGCAAGCCAGGAAATGGGCTCACACCAGGAACCAGATTGGCCAGCATCTTGCTCTTCAGCTTCCAGCTTCCTAAACTGTGAGAAATAAATATCCATTTTTAGAGCCACCCAGTCTAGTATTTTGTTACGGCAAACCCAAGCAGACTAATGCACTGTTCTACATTAAAACTAAAGGTAGTCCTTTAGTTTGAAATGAAGCATGGCAGACGGGAACATGAAGCCATATGAAAATATAACGTCCTCCAGTACAGGTAAATGCAAGGACAGATATAATAACCTGTATTCTTGTAATTGTGGTGCATTAAATTTAAGTAAAAATCATAAAAGTAACTCTAAAACTATTTCAATAGGTATAAAATATATAAAGATGTAATTTTGACATCAAAAACAAAGTGAGGATGTAAAGGTATAAATAAGTCATTAAAATACATAATTAATTTTGGAAACTGTTGGCAAGTATTACTTCAACTCTCTGTCTTTCTCTTTCTTCACATTGTGGTATTTCCGTCATACTTACATTACATCTTTTGTAATTGTCTCACAGTTCTCATACACTCTGTTCTGTTTTTCTTTTTTCATTTTCTTTTCTCTTTGCTTTTCCATTTGGGATATTTCTACTGAGATATCTTCAAGCTCACTCACACTTTCCTTGACCACGTCCAGTCCGCAGTTTTCATTTCTGGTACCATGTTTCTATACCCTGCATTTTCTTCTGATTTTTTTTCTTAGAGTTTTCATTTTTCTGCTTCATTGTGGGTTTGTTTTTGCATATTATCCATTTTTCCCATTTCAGGCCCTTGCATTTTAGTCATAGTTGTTTAAAATTACCTCTTTGATAATTCCAAAACCTCTTCCATATCTGAATTTGTTCTGATACTCATGTGTTTCTTCAAACTGTGCTTTTCTGCGTTTTGTTATGACTCGCCATTATTGTTTGTTTAGAGCTGGAGATGATGTATCCAGTAAAAGGAATTGAGATAAATAAACTTTCAGTGTGAGGTTTTATGTTTATTTGGCTAGGATTTTACCAGGCTATGTTTACTATTTTCTGTAGCTGTATGTCAGAAGCGACTTCCCTGTGACGTCCATGTTTTTGTTTCCCTTAGTGTCTTTGGGATTCTCTGGAGACTTTTTCTTCACTGCAGTGTGAACTTTGCAGTACTTCCTGTTGCCATAACCTGTCAACATCCAGGAATCCTATTAACATGCTAGTGATGTATGGAGGGACGGGAAGCATTTTGCATTCCTATGACCACCCACAGCCTTTCAGAATCTGTGTCCCTGGGTGTGACCTTCACGAGTGAGGCAGGAAGACTGGAATTAGGCTTTTCCTTCTCTCATGTTGATTAGTCTCTGGCAAAAGAGTTTCTGGACATATATCAAAATGGCTGCTTTTCCCCTCACTCCATCAGAAGTCCAAGGGAGTTTTTCTCTCATTTTTACCCTGAGACCTTGATAGGACTCCTGGAGGTAAAACTCACAAAAGTGTGGACCTCCAGGAGTTTTTATCTTGAAAGCTAGTCCATGTTCAGATTCTGGCAATTACTTAGTAACTCTTTAAGTGTTCTTAGCAGTTGCTGTCTCCCAGGGCTATTCTGCGCTTGGGAACCTGTGATTTTCGGTATCTACCTGTCTGTCTCTCCACTTTTTGGGACATCAGTTTGCTCTATAATCTCAATCTTCCAATGGACCTAAAAAGAGTTGTTAATTTTCAGTTTTTTCAACTTTTTTCTTGTGAGAACAGGAGTGGTGACTTTCACCTTGCGTGTTTGACCAGAAACCAGAAGTCCATTACATTTTTTCTTTTTTTTCTTCAGCTTTTCTTTTAAGTTCTGGGCACACATGCAGGATGTGCAGGTTTGTTACTTACATGGCACAGGTAAACGTGTGCCATGGTGGTTTGCTGCACAGATCATCCCATCAGCCACGTATTAAGCCCAGCATCCATCAGCTATTTTTCCTGATGCTCTGCCTCCTCCCCCAACCCAACAGGCCCCAGTGTGTGTTGTTCCCTCCCATGTGTCCATGTGTTGTCAGCATTCAGCTCCCACTTATAAGTGAGAACATGCAGTGATTTTCTGTTCCTGCAATGGTTTGCTGAGGATAATGGCTCCCAACTCCATCCATTTCCCTGCAAAGGACATGAACTCATCCTTTTTCATGGCTGCATAGTATTCCATGGTGTATCTGTACCGCCTTTTCTCCATCCAGGCTACCACTAATGGGCATTTAGGTTGATTCCATGTCTAGGCTGTTGTGAACAGTGCTGTGATGAGCATCCATGGGCATGTGATACATATATTTAAATCTGGAGTCTATTGTTTCTGTTTCTTCTTGTAAATTTACATTAAATAAAGAAAAAAACATAAAGAAGAAGATAAAATACATTATTGATGTTAAAATAGCTATTAAATTTGGGTAATTTTATTTAAATAAGAGAGAGAGAAAGAGAGACAGAGTATGTGTGTTTGTGTGTATTTGTTAACTGAAATTATGTGATTTATACTGTGCATTTTATATTTAGATTACATGACGTTTTCATGGTTTTTGACCCCCGTGGGCAGACCTAACCGGGAGCCCAGGGATTCTGTTCTTTGAAAAGAAGAAGTCCACCTTCATCAGTCTCCACTCACTTGTAGTAGGAGTGAAGAGAGACCCCAGGATTTTGTTGGATCCAGGTAAGGCCCTCCCTTCTCAACATTTTCAGTCTCTCACCACTATCTGCCAGTCTTATCAGGCCTAATCTTATCAGTCACTGCAAGAGGTCCTCATGACCTCATCACCCAGATTGCTCTGTGACTCTGTCTCCTGGTTCCATTGCCCAATCCTCCCCAACTTCTGATACCTTCCACTCTGCTGGCTGGAACTCAGCGAGCATCACCAGCAAAACACTTTATTCTCAATCTGTTATGTAAGTGCTCCCTAACCTTTTCGCTGTAACCGAGGGGTTCCTAATTTTTTAACTGCCATGGACCACTTTGCAGTCCAGCAAAGCGTATAGACTCCTTCTCAGAATAAGACTTTTAACTGTTTAAAATAAAACAAAATTACAAAGATAAAGTATTATATCAAAATACAGTTACCAAAATATTTTAAAAATGCAAATTTGTGACATGGTAATAAGTATCCATCTATGGTAATACAGTAGATAGCATGACCTAGTGGTGGAACCTCAAAATTATCTTTTTTTTTTTTGAGATGGAGTCTCACACTGTCACCTGGGGTGGAGTGCAGTGGCGCGATCTGACTGCCTTAGCTTCCCAAAGTGCTAGGATTACAGGCATGAGCCACTGCGCCCGGCCAGTTATCATAATTTTAAGGTAATGATAAATATCAATTATATTTTAATGTATCTACCATAATTGTGTTTTGTGATATGAAAATCACATATGTGATTTTTATTGGTGACAAGCTTATAGGTTCTACTATTGTAGTTTGTTGCTTCTACACATAATCACAGGAAAAATAAAGATGTAAATAAAGATGTGTAGCTTGGACCTCTGCCCTGAATTCCAGAATTGTGAAACTACCCGTCATAGGGCCAGCTTTGTGGGCAGGCAACTTGTACAGTGGGACCTGGAATTAGAAAGGCCCGTACTTGGTTTAATGTTCTGCTATTTCTGTCTCAAGATTCTTAATATTTTTATCTTTAAGTTTGTGCCATGTACTTGAAGTTCAGTGGGACGTGGAATGTGTGCGTGAACAGAAGAGATACAGACAATATGCATGTCTGCCACCATCCCTATCACACACGGTATCTGATACCCCAAGAGCACCAAATCCCAGCGGACCTGATGCCTGGAGGCTAGCGAGGCTCAAGGTTAGCACAAGGTGGGCCTGTTATGTCCTTGCTGAGTAAGCCAGGAACTGACAGGCCCAGGGTCCATGCTTTCTGTCTGAACCAGAATTTGCTTCAAAGGCAGACAGAGACAGTGGTGCTCTAAGAAATATGAATGACCAAGGAACCCTCTCATAGACTGTCTTACTTGTTCACTTCCCTGTCTTAGTCAACACTTATGCAGAAAATGACAACACAGAGAAGGAAAGACGGAGCGACCACAGTGCCTTTTCCTTTCAGTCCTTCTTTACCCATCAGTAAGCTGAAGGTAGAAAGCGTCGTAGGTGAGTGTGTATTAAAGTGAAATAACCATTCAGTTCATTTCGTGCGCATTTCCACCGCTCTGCTAAGGTTGAAATACATACGTTTATGCAAGCTGTTAATATGAATGATGTAATTTTGATTATTCCACATGTGACTTAAACATTTTATATTTGTATTATAAACTGGTATTGCACAATATAAACAGTAAAATCATGTTAATAATTTTAAATTTTTATTTTTCTACAAATAATGTTAAATAGCCAATAAAATATACCATCATTATGTCTTACCTGGGAATTGTTGCAAGAGCTGCCAGCTGATGCCCCTGCTCTGCCCTTGTTCTCAGACTGTCCACACAGCAGAACAGCCAGAGAAATCCTTTGACAATTAAGACAATGATGTCTTTTGCTCAACTGCCCTATGACTCCTTTAACTCAAAATAAACCCAGAATTTGTACCATTTCCCTGAAGGCTCTGTGGCATATGTACCCCCCAGGTCCCCAAAGACACATGGCTCTTAGATCATCCCCTTCCCCTCTCCAGTCCCCAGTATCAGCCATGCAAGCATCCCTGCGATTCTTCAGGAACAAGCGCAAGCTTCAGCCTAGAGTCTTCATCTGGAATCTCGAGGGAGCGTTGTCTAGTTTATGACGGGCATAGACTTGAGTCTCTCAGAGAAGGAGAAACCACCTGCTAGTGGGGATGGGAAGAAGAGGTCATTTTACAAAGATTCTGACTTTGTTTTTTCAGTTGGCTTCCTTCTCCCTTAAACTTATCCCCAGCTGACTTTGTAGCCTTCAGAGAATCCCATCCCCACCCCTCAGAGAAGATTTTTCTCTAACTCTCATTATGTTTTGTTTAGGTGCAATACACCAAGGTTAATTTAAGTTACCCAAACTGACAATGATATGAAATTTCACTCTTTCTACATTTATGTTTTGATCTATCCATTCATCTATAATTGTCTGCCTATATCTTGATATAAAAGCTGCATAGAGGTGTTATTTATTGTGAAAGACTGCGTTAGAATCTGCTTGCTGAATTACTGTCTTTTTAAATATATATTTTATTGCATTTTAGGTTCCAGGGTACATGTGAAGAACATGCAGGATTGTTGCATAGGTACATACATGGCAATGTGGTTTGCTGCCTTCCTCCCCTTCACCTATATCTGGTATTTCTCCCCATGTTATCCCTCCCCAACTCCCCAACCCCCGCTGCCCCTCCCTTAGTTCCCCCCCAACAGACCTCAGTGTGTGATGCTCCCCTCCCTGTGTCCATTACTGTCTTATTTATTTAAAGTTACTTCATTGGCCTTTAACTCAGGGTCTTTACTCTGTAAGGAACCAGACACAAGCATGGTAGATCTCCCAATCTTAATTAATATTAATGTAATTAATTCATTCACCTACAAATATTTATTGAGTGCCTCCCCAGGGCCAGGGGAAAGTGATGAAGACACACTCTGTCCTAAAACAGATCACATTGTAGTTACGGAGGCTGACGCCAAAGCCTTCATCACACAAAATAAACAAGTAATACACAATGCTTCCTGCTTTCAATTTTCCGCCAATCCAATGAGCACAACTCTACCCTCTGCATTATAAAGCACTGTTTTTCTGAGCTCTTTTGTTTCCAGGGCCAACAAATTCTAGACATTAGCTGTAACTACTGTGTGATGACTTTGACTAGGCCTAATCATAATCCTTAAATTCACCACACATTGGAATGCAGAGTGAGTTCCACCAACATTCCCCAGAGCATGTCGACACCTCTCCAATGACAGGAAGTCAAAACATTTCAAGAGCTGCACCAGGAGGAGGCAGCTTGTTTATCTTGCTTCATAAGCAGCAGACAAGGGGAACCAAGGGAGCCCAGTCATAAATCATTTCCACCTGGAAATTCAACCATGGGTACTGTCTTCTCTGGGTGGGAAGGGGCTACACACCTTCACTGGCAAATATTCTACCTAAAATAAATAATAAAGGAGAAGTCCCCTTGCCTGACTGTAAACAGCATGGCTCTGTTTTAGTTCATTAGGTACAGAAGCTGTCCTGGCTTTCAACCAAAAGTAGCCCTCACACCTGTATAAATCTTAAGCCAGAGAACAGTCTCATTTAGCCGGTGAAATATATACCATCCCAGAGGGACTAGAAAAGATTAGGCAAGTACAAAATAAGTGTAGTTGTTTGAACATTTTAAACCATGAGAGGTTAGGAGCCTATCTGCATCTATTAAATTTGAATATCTATGAGCAGACAGTCAGCAAAGTGTGAGAAAAAATGTTCTTATACTGCAGCGCAGCGGTATAAACACGGAGCCTGCGCAACGACTCCCCTGCCAAGCTCTTTCCCAGGGTAGCTGAGACGGAGGGAGAAGCTGTCATGTGTTGTATTTCTCCTCTAATTCATTCAATCCTTAGGGCACGTGATGAGCTGCCTCGATGACCACCCAGCTGAGGGGTCTGTAAGCATCCACAGCCAAGACTGCACCACAGGAGTGCTTTAGGGCCCGACATACTGACCTTTGCGTTGCATGTACACGTGCATGACAGAGACAGGGCTTATCAGTAAAACTGTGATTCAGATTCAGATTCTGTCAAGTGCCTGCATTCGTACACCAGCTCTGTGCTTCTCAAAAGCTGGAAATTGTTTGAACAATGTTGAAAACATGAGATTTAGAATCTTACAGACCCTAGTTTGGATCCTGGTTTACCATGTAAGAGCTGCGTGAGTTTAGTTACCAAAAATAATATTGTGAAAGTACCAGTGATGTTTAAGAGAACTTGTACTAGAAATAAATCAATAATACATAAAGAAAAGCAAAGAGAATTTCGTCTTATGCTGCAGTGTCAGAAGTTTAATCACGAGTCCTAGTCAGACTAACTTGCATTGCCTTTGTGACAAGCACTACACTAGCCGTAAGAGATTTAAAAACTATCCTTTCCCTCCTGCGTTTTATTGTCTAGCGTGAGAAATGTGTACTAATCAAATAATCATAAACACAAATAAAGAAGTTTCTTTTTGAGATGGAGTCTGTCGGCCAGGCTGGAGTGCAGTGGTGTGGTCTTGGCTCACTGCAGCCTCCACCTCCTGGGTTCCAGTGATTCTCCTGCCTCAACCTTCCCAGTAGCTGGGATTACAGGCACGCATTACCATGCCCAGCTAATTTTTGTATTTTTAGTAGAGATGTGGTTTCACCATGTTGGCCAGGCTGATCTCGAACTCTTGGCCTCAGGTGATCTGCCCACCTTGGCATCCCAAAGTGCTGGGATTACAGGTGTGAGCCACTGTGCCTGGCCTCAATTTTCTATAATAATAAATATGATCAGAGGATAAGTGCAGGAAGCCATGGGGTGTATGAGAGGCTCTGAATTAATCCACAGCTGAGGATGATAATCACTGAAGGTTGAGGAGGAAAGTGTTCATGGCAGAGAAAATAACAGCCTCGAGGGAAGGGAAAGGGCTGGACCAAATGAGGAGAGAAAGAACTCTGTGTGGAGAGTGCTGGCATCTTCAGCTGTGGGTGTAACTTTTAGGACCTTGGCAACGTGGAGTGTACTCTGAAGATGACAAGCAGGATGGAGAAGCTTGTCTGTTGGAAGCAGAAGCGATTCCCTTTTAGGAGTGGCTGAAGGGACCAGGAAACACATGGAGAAAATAGGATGCCGTAGTTTCTGCAACGCGCTCTGTGAGTCAGGAGTCAACACTGCTTCAAGCCGCTTCCCGCTGCTGCCGAAGAGCAAGGGGTGGCGACGAATGAGACTAGGTTTTCAATTCCACGCAGGATTGCAGTTAGGACAAGTCTGATGAAAACTTGTCAGTGTTCCCATGTACAGCATTCTTGGTAATGCCTGGAAATAGTATTGTGTTTCTTTTAGGAGAGTTTTTAAACATTTTTATTCCAGAATTTGATTACGTTACCTTGCACAGAACATGTCTTTTCTCTGGAATCCACACCTGCTTATTTTTCCAGACCTTTCCTCAAAAGAGTAGAATCTCAAGGTCCTATTCTTGGGAACAAAATTTAAATAAAGACATGCATTAAAGTCACTTGTTTGTTTATTTATTCTTCTGTTTTTACAAATAAGTGCCTCTTCTGTGCTGGGTTCTATGCCAAGGGCTAAGGACAGTGACAAAGGAGGCTCATGTTCTTTAATGTAATGATGACTTGCCTGTTACTGCCTCTCAGACTTCAGGTCCAAGGCTCTAGTAGAGTTGTTGTTCTTTCCTGTCAGCAATCAGACCTAATTTCTTCCTAGCTGCATTACACTTGATCTGATGCAGACTCTTATTTTAAATGTCCCTCTGGAAGGGGAGTCAGTTGGTGTCCACCGCAATCCCACCTCTCACGGTGCACCTGTCAACACAAGGCCACGTGGCACCATGGTGCTGCTCGGCCACGCTACCAAGCTGGGAATGCCTGAATGCAGGTAGCAAATGCTTTACTGTCTTTTACAGGGAAAAAGAAGCTCAAGTTTTGGTATATTCTTAAAATACTGATCTTTGGGTTGCTATGATACTATCTCAAAAATGAAAAAATAAAAATCTCAGTGGACAAATTGTATTAGCTTTCTCTTCAGTAAAATGGTGAAGAATATTTTTGGTACTTTGTTTCACTCTCCAAATAAATACAATTGTAATCCAATCTAGTTTTGTGCTGATCTGAGTTATAAGCTGCTCCTTTCCCTGAAAACCTGGAGAAAGTACAGTGTTGTTGTTTCAGCATGTGTACAGATTTTAGCATTTGGGAATTACATTTTGGGGGTGGGGGTTCTATTAGAAAGTTAAAGTTAAGGGCCAGGCACGGTGGCTCATGCCAGCACTTTGGGAGGCCGAGATGTGTAGATCACCTGAGGTCAGGAGTTCGAGACTAGACTGGCCAACATGGTGAAACCTCGTCTCTACTAAAAACACAAAAATTAGCCAGGCTTGGTGGCAGGCGTCTGTAATCCCAGATACTCAGGAGGCTGAGACAGGAGAATCACTTGAAACTGGGAGACGGAGGTTGCAGTGAGCTGAGATTGTGCCACTGCACTCCAGACTATACTTATTCATGTCCTAGTGAATATTCATTATTTTGATGTAAAAATGAAAAAAAAAAATGAACAAGATAGTCTTTCAATGATGTGAGAACTCACATGATGAATGGACTAGCACCATGAGGCTCTACTCCTGAAACTCTGAATGTTATTGGCTCTATAAAGCCTGTCACTCTCTGAACTTCGTAGCAAAGGAAATAATCAAAAATATTTTTTTGAAAAGATAACATATTCATTTCACATATAATACTTAGCAATGAGTTAGGATTAGAAATATTTATTCATCTATGCTTTATTTTGGATCTTCTACCAAGATTCTACAACAAACACTGTAACAGTGCCGGGGTCCTGGGCTTGGAGTCAGGGCGACTGAAGCTTGGGCCTCACTTTCCTCTCACTGGCCGTCTGACCACAGGCAGTGGCAGGCTCTCTAAGTTTGTTTTCTTGCCTGAAAATGGAAAAGTATAATGCTTTCCGAATTGTTGGTGTGGAATTGAATGAGATAAAGGATGCAAGCTATCTGGCACATAATAAATGCTCAATAAGTGATATGTTCATTACCATTTATATTGACGAATTTTAACAATGTTTATTCTGTGTGATGTTGATGATGTCTCATTAGTTTACGTACAGCTATATCTTAGGTTTATTTTGCTCTTCCTGGCCTGGAAATGTGTGTGAAATAAAACGTGTCTTAGGGTTTTTTGCTTTTTGTTGTCCATATTTGTCAAGATAAAAACATGATAAAGTTAAAAAATAGTTCTTAAATATTCTTGACCCAAATCAAAGTAATTTATATTGAATCATATCTAATATTCCATTCAGGAGAATCAGGGTCACGTGTCAACTCTGAAAGCTGGCTCAAAAGTTGATACGTAGGTAGACAGCAGTGTTCTAAGATCAGATATGATACACATGAGCAAAGGCTTCCAAATCTAGGAGCCTTGGTGGGGAGTCCCAGTTGGGTAAAGAATTCTTGCAGTACACATTAGCAACTTATCTAAGATTTCTAAACTGGGAATATATTTGTTTTTCCTATTTAAAAAATAAAATATCCTTATAAAAAGATAAATACATAAAATACAAATGTAAAAGCCATATAATCCCACTCCATCAAAAAACTTCCAAATTTGGTTTAAAAACTCACAGAATTATTAATAGTATATTATGAATGCACAGAGAGACAGATTTCTGTTAAAAATGAAATGAAATCAGACATATATTTTACATCATGCTTATTTTTCTCAGTACTATATTATGAACATGGTTTTTAAAGAAAAATAAAATTTTCAAAAATATTAAAATTAACTGAATTTTATTTTTGTTCTTGGCAGCTGTTACAGTGCAACACCTCTTTCAACAGGTCTGAAGCATAGGTCCTTTACAATTCTGAGACTTAAAAAAACACTATTTGCCTACCACAAAGTTACAAACATTTAAAAATCAAATATCTGGATGTTTTTACCATATAAATTTAAGCAGATAATTTGAAAACCTGTCTTTGACTGAAGGAATTAATTTTTTATTTTTATGAATTTTTATTTTTTAGTGTTTGATACCACTGGATTCTTTGGGTTAATGCAGAAATAATAAATGACTAATAACAGCAGGAAACCTTTTAAATCTTGGGCCTGCTTCTCCAGGTGGTGCTGGTTTCTGTAGCACATCAGATATGCCTTCAGAGAAAAATTAAAAATTACTAATTTTGTAATTTCTTAGCAGTTCCACACTAAGCCTAAATGTCAAGATACATTAAGATTGGAGAATCTCTCAGTATTTTGATAAGTTGACAGACAATATGCAAGTCATTACTTTAAAGTACACACCAATTACATGTGTATATAATCAGCTTTTTAAATAAACATAGCCTCTACCCTTTCCTCTGATTGTAAGAATTTCTGTTAGTGTTAGATCTTGGCACAGCTAGCATTGGTTTTTGTCAGCTCATAAGTAATCTTTACCTTGAAAAGTTTATAATACTCCTCTGTGGACTCTCTCTAATCAAAAAATAAGATAAAGAAAGAAAGAAAACAAAACAAAACTTCTTAAAATGTCACATGGCCAATCAAATCATCAACCAAACACTTACAATGGTTTCCCTAATAAATTATAGCCAGATGGTCCAATTCACTCACTTAACAAGACCATAAACATATCAGCATTATGCAAATACCTTGCAAAGTAATTCAGACAATATACGGTTTATGGTTAGTTCACAGGTTTCTGGTTTGCTTCACTACTCTGTGTTGGCACAAAAGCAAAAGACAACAATAAAAGAAACATGTTTGTTTTGCAGAAATAAAATGCTAGATTAAGAGAACTAAATAGTTCCTTCCTTCCCTCCTTTCCCTTCCTCCTTTCCTCCCTCCCTCCCTCCCTCTCTCCCTCCTTCCTTCCCTCCTTCCTCCCTCCCTCCCCCCCTCCTTCCTTCCTTCCTTCCTTCCTTTCTTCCTTCCTTCCTTCCTTCCTTCCTTCCTTCCTTCCTTCCTTCCTTCCTTTCATCAAGTTCTTTCTCCTTTGGCCCTCACTGACTAATATTTATTTGTACTATGAATCAATAATCACATGTGGCACAAGCTGCCTACAGTTCCCAACCACAAAGAAATTGGGTTAACAATTAGGAGAAGTTTTGCTTTAAAGTTCCCTAAAAAGTGTCAAAACAGCTTAGATGGCAAGTATGGGATTGAAAGGTTAGTTTATGGAGACACTTTGCTCTCAGTACTAAATGAAATATGATAATACAATTTGAATATGTAGGTGACTTCCCACTTCAGGGAAAAAGGGGAGTGACCCTTTTTCCCACACCTGCACCACTGAATTGTGCAATCCTGAGGTAGACCTGCTCCAAGGAGGGAGGGTGCGCTGGGTCCCGCACCCTTTCTGAGACCTAAGCAGCAACCACAATGTGCCACTTCAAACCTAGCCTCTAGCAGACTGTATGCTGTCCTGACCGCAGCAGTGGCAGATCTGAGGTATTATGGCTGTCACTGCTTAGACTGGGGAGAGGGCTGGAAACTTTCCCACAGCTGGGACTAGCAGGCAAATGAGGCGTGAGCTGTAGCTGTTGGTGCTGGGAAGCAAGAGCCACGGGAACACAGACTGGGACGTGAGTGAGGTACAAGTTGCTGCTGGGATTTAGTCACTGGCTAGGTCAGGGCTCCTGCAGACAGGGTAGGGACATGGTGAGACTCTGCCAGGGTTGAAAGGCAAGCCCCAGCAGGACTGGAGCATGAGAGGAACATACATTTTCCATCACAAGCCCACCCAGCCCAGCTTTGCCTCCGCCTTCAAAATAGCACACAATGTCTGAGGTCCTGGGGATTGCCCAACCCAATCCACTATTTTGGGCACCTGAGCACTCCTCCTGGGGCCCCGAGGCTGGGCTTCACCACCTGGCTGCTACCACCTCAGCAGGCACCCACTTGCAAGTGCCACCTTCAGGCCAGGAGACTGACCCACCCAACCCGTTTTAGTCACCACCAACATTAAGGCACACAGCTTGAGAACCATGGAATCATCCACCACTGCTTCTGCCATCACCCACACCACACCCAGTGCCCAGGGGCCTGAAAACATGTCCAACTACCTGGCCACTGCTGCCACTACCCATATCTGAGCAAGCTGCCTGGAGGCCCAAGCATCAACGCACCTGTAACTTCCAATACAAGTGCTAGTGCACATTGCCCTGATGCAAAGACAGGCATGCTCAGCCCACCACTGCCAGCACTGGGGCTGAAGATCGGCCCACCTGTCCTCCCAATATCCAGGACAACTTCACTACGGCTTTCACTAATAACCACACTCTACCCACAAAGCAAACCACAGATGCCATTAACACTGTTTACAGCCAAAGAAATCACATGGAGACTACACTACTGTTTGCACCTAGAATCAAAGCCAGGGCGCTCTACCTAACCAATACCACAGATACACCTTCAGGAAAAGTCCTCCCCTGTAAAAGCAAATTAAAAGAAGGGATTTAAAATAGAAGATGCACAGATATCAACATAAGGACGCAGAAAACAGGAAAAGCAAGGAAATATGACTCCTTCAAAGAAATACAACAATTCTTCAGCATTAGATCTCAATCAGAAAGAATGTTTTGAAATCCCAGATAAAGAATTCAAAATAATGATTTTAAAGAAGCTCAGTAAAATACAAGAAAATTCTGAAAAAACAATGAAAAAATTACAAAATCAATTCAGAATATAAATAAGAAATCTACCAGAGACAGATACTTTTTTAAGTGAACAAAATAGAAATTCTGGAACTGAAGAATTCATTGCAAAAAGTAAAAAACCACATTTGAAAGCATCAATAATAGATTAGATCAGGTAGAATAAGGAGTCCTGGAATTTAAAGACAGATCTTTTTAAATACTCCAACCAAACAAACTTTTTTTTTTAAGAGAGAATACACCAGGTACGGTGGCTAATGCCTATAATCCCAGAACTTTCAGAGGCCAAGGTGGGCGAATCACGAGGTCAAGAGATCGAGACCATCCTGGCCAACATGGTGAAACCCTGTCTTTACTAAAAATATGAAAATTAGCTGGGTGTGGTGATGTGCACCTGTAGTCCAGCCACTCGGGAGGCTGAGACAGGGGAATCACTTGAACCTGGGAGGTGGAGGTTGCAGTGAACTGAGATTGTGCCACTGCACTCCAGCCTGGCAACAGAGTGAGACTCCATATAAAAAAAAAAAATCCAATAAAAAGAGAATACAAAAGAATGAACAAAGCATTCATGACATTTGGAACAATGTAATACGATCAGATATACAAATTATTGGGATCCGGCCAGGTGCGCTGGCTCATGCCTGTAATCTCGGCACTTTGGGAGGCCAAGGCAGGCAGATCACCCGAGGTCAGTAGTTTATGACCAGTCTGGCCAACATGGTGAAACCCTGTCTCTACTAAAAACACAAAAATTATGCAGTCTCAGCTACTGGGAAAGGTGAGGCATGAGAATCGCTTGAACCCAATCGGTGGAAGTTGCAGTGAGCTGAGATTGTGCTACTGCACTCCAGCCTGGGTAATAGAGTGAGACTCCATCTCAAAAACAAAGATTAATAACAAATTATAGGGATCCCTGAGAGTGAAGAAGCAAAGTAAAGGTTTAAAAGCCTGTATAATGAAATAATAGATAAAACTGTCCAAGTCTAGCAAGATATTTAGATATTCAGAAACAGGAGGCTTAGTGATCCCCAGGAACATACAATTGCAAAAAGGTATTCTCCATGGCACATTATGTTCAGACAGTCTAACATCAAAGATGAAGAGTGGATCCTAAAAACAGGAAGAGAAAGGCATCTCATCACCTATAATGGAAACCTCATCAGACTAACAGTGCATTTCTCAGCCAGCAGAGAATAGGATGATGTATTTAAACACTGAAAGAAAAATACTGCCAGTCAAGAATACTATTTATTCAAATTATCCTTCATAAATGAAGGAGAACTAAAGTCTTTCCCAGACAAGCAAATGCTGTGGAAATGTGTTTCCACTAGAATGGCCCTACAAGATATGCTGAAGGGAGTTATAAACTAGAAAGTGAAAGAACATTTACCATGATGAAAACAAATGAAGTATAAAACTCACTGGTAAAACAATTCACACTAAGGAGGAATAGAAAAGACTACAATGGGCCAGGTGCGATGGCTCACGCCTGTAATCCCAGCACTTTGAGAGGCCGAGGAAGGCAGATCACAAGGTCAGGAATTCGAGACCAGCCTGGCCAACATGGTGAAACACCATCTGTACTAAAAATACAAAAATTTAGCTGGTTGTGGAGAGGATGTGGAGAAATAGGAACACTTATACACTGTTGGCGGGAGTGTAAATTAGTTCAACCATTGTGGAAGACAGTGTGGCGATTCCTCAAGGACCTAGAAATAGAAATTCCACTTGACCCAGCAATCCCATTACGGGTATATATCCAAAGGATTATAAATCGTTCTACCAGAAGGACACGTGCACATGAATGTTCATTGCAGCACTGTTTACAATAGCAAAGACCTGGAACCAACCCAAATGCCCATCGATGATAGACGGGACAGGGAAAACGTGGCACATATACACCATGGAATACTATGTAGCCATCAAAAACAATGAGTTCGTGTCCTTTGTAGGGTCATGGATGAATCTGGAAACCATCATTCTCAGCAAACTGACACAAGAACAGAAAATCAAACACCGCATGTTCTCACTCATTGGTGGGTGTTGAACAATGAGAACACATGGACACAGGGAGGGGAGCACTACACACTGGGGTCTGTCGGGGGGAAATAGGAGAAGGATGGTGGGGGGTGGGGAGTTGGGGAGAGATAGCAAGGGGAGAGAAGCCAGATGTAGGTGATGGGGAGGAAGGCAGCAAATCACACTGCCACGTGTGTACCTATGGAACAATCTTGCATGTTCTTCACATGTACCCCAAACCCTAAAATGCAATAAAATAAATAAATGGAAAAAAAAGAGAAATCAGACTAAAGTACTAGAAAGTGACAGGATTTCCTACTTTATCTCATGTGCTTAGAAAAGGAATCATTGAGAATGAAACAGCTGAAAAAAGAAAGTAAGTCAAGAAAAAGTCAGGAGAGGGCACAAAGTCATAGTCCAGGCTACCATAATAAAAAACTATACACTGAGTTGCTTATAAGCAACAGAATCTTACTTCTCACAGTTCTGGAGGATGGGAGGTCCAAGATCAAGGGTGGATTTGGTGTCTGGTGGAGTCTAATCTCTGACTTACAGATGATGTCTCTTTACTGTGTCCTCTCATGGTGGAAGAGGCAAATGAGTTCTTTGAGGCTTATTTTACAAGGGCACTAATCTCACCATGAGGGTTCTACTGGCATGGTCACATCACCTCCCAAAAGCCCCACCTTTTAATTATTGCCTTGGGGGGTCAGAATTTTAAAATATAAATTTTGAGGAGGGGACACAAACATTCAGGCCTAAGCAGGTGATAAAGAATGAAGAAATGTAAACAAAACATCGTATTTGTAACCAGCTTCGTCTTTGAAGTCCAAAGTGTATTTGTCAAGGTAAGTAGGTGGATAAGTAGGACCAAGAGGTGGACGAGGGCTGGACTACATGAGTGCTGTGGTGCTGTGCTGCTCAGCTTGGCTGAACGGGGCTGTTTCCCAGAGTTCTCTGTGTGTTTCTGGGTGAGCTTTGGTCTCTGGAGATATTTTGGATGTGAGTTGGTGGGTGGACATGGATCAGCAGGCAGTTTTGTTTGCTGGTTGGTTTTGAGGGTATCGTTCTGTTCTGGGTGTCAGTGCTGGGCACCAGGCCCTGAGCAGCTCTCACCAGCTGTTGCTGGTGTGGGCCAGCATGTGCACGGTTGCTTCCACAGCTCCCATCAGATCCCCTCCTTCTGCTTCTCCAAGTCCTAGAAAGCTCATGCTCGGCTGTGTGGGAAAGGGCAGAAGCTTTTCTTGGAGGTCAGCACATCACCAAGGTGGAGGATGAGACAGAAGCCACTTCCAGCTGCCCTCTTGGGCTGCAGTCCATCCTTGCTCCCATCTACAGCCCTTTCCTCCCTGGCTGCCTGTCTGGCTGACGTGGGTGACTTCAGACTTAGCACAATTCAACACTGCTCCACTAGCAAGAATAGCTGCAGAACAAATTCCTTATTCTCTGCCACCACTCATAGCAGCTCTGCCTCTCAAATCAAACCCTGACTGCTACAGAAACTGTTACTCCCAGCAGTTCTAGAGAATGGAGTCTTTGTATTGGCCCTGGGTTATGTGGAGTTGGTTCTTTTAACGAATTACATTTAAAGGTATCAATAACCCTGTTTCTAGTGGTAGGCTATAGCATGCTGAGGTAAAACAGTTCCTGAAATTATCACGTGATTACCTGTGATCAAATGCTTACAGAAAGGAAGTCTTGGTGTCTAAGTACTCTATGTCTTGGACTATTTTAGTGAAAATAGAAAGTATAATAGGGTTGATTATTTCCTTGTAAATGCACTGGAGAACTTGGAAAAAGAACATTAAGGGCTCAGGTTTTAATTTCTAACTCAAAGCCCAAATAAGAAACCTGGAAGCTTCTGTGAGTGGCCTGAAAGAAGCCCTTGTCTCCTGTGGCTACAGGGCTGAAATGCCTGAAAACCAAGCTGAGTCTAATCCTGTGGAGGATGGCCTTACAATAAAATCTGAATCGTCTGTCTTACCAGGTCTCTCATGTTTGAGCCAGGGCCTTGACTTGGGAGGAGGGGCACTGAGAAATTGGAAAGGGGCATGTGGGCAGATCTTGAAGCTGAGGACTTCTGACCCCAGTTCTGCCAGTAGAATTACTCTTTCCTAACTTAGGTGAAAAAGTTAATTTCCTCTTTCTTGAAAGTCTGAAACGATCATCCTCTAAGGTACTTACTTTTCCTGCAAGAGGCAGATGATTTTTATAAATACTTACCCCCATCACCTCTTAGTGCTTCTACCCAGACTTGAGTCTCAGCAGCCCTGAAGTTGTGAAATATCACTTGCAAAGAGATTGGATACACATCAAACAATTCATAATTTTGCCAATTTACATCAACTGAAATTTGTGGAATAATAAAGAGCATAAAATCAGGTGGGAATAAAAAGCTGAATCAGACCAAATTTGTTGGTACAGATCGTCAGTTCAGTGTGTTATATTACTGCATGGCAATGGCTCTACTAATTTGCTGGATTGGTGGCTGAAATCTGGAGAAATAGTGACCCACTTAAAGGAATCCAGAACACCAGGACATCCTTGGTATACCAGAGAAGAAGGCATCCAAAGGCTGGAATGGATTTGTCATGTAAGACCAGCTCTCCAACACCCCAGAAGATTCCCAGGATGGCTCAAAGGACACTTCCTTCACCAATGCAGTTAGAAAAAGAGCTTTGAGGGGAGCCTTAGCATTCTTGAAGAGCTCTGTAGTAGCGATTGCATGAAGGCCAGAATGACCATGGAAACCACTACCATCAAACTAGGGTTCCTGGATTCAGTGAGGATGATGGCGTTCCAGGGTGGCAGGGACCAAGCTGTGAACCTAATCACCAAAGACAAGATGGACATGGTTACTGTGATGGACAGCAGAGCTCTTACAGTAGCCGTAAGAGGCTGACTTGCTGAGCTCTTTAGGGGATGACTGGTTGATTAGGGTGTCCCTAGAAGTGCAATAGATTGACAACCCCCTAAAGTCTAACTTCATTTGTTTAAGCTGAAAAGCTCTAGGTTTTGTGAACAGATGTTTGACTTAAATCACTGCCATAGACTGCAGCAGACTCCCAACAGATTTGCAGATTTGAGCTAGTTCATAAAACCAGAACGCTTGAAAGAAGAAGAACCTGCGTCCCCTTGAGGAAGGACCATGCTACTTAGCCCAAGATGTATAGAAAGTATAATCGTCTCAATCTTACCCAAAGGAATTTGTAGCCACTTCCCTGAGGGACTATGCTTTGGGAAAGGAGAAATAATCAGACTTTTTAGGTATCACTAAACATTGTCTGTAAATTACACTAACTTCTTGAGACATGCAACACCACTGTGCTCCACCAATCAGGAATAGAGGCTTCTGGAAGTCTGGTGATCAGTGAAGGTCTGGCTCAGATCCAGCTCTCAGTGGGCCCAGTATGTCATCAGTGACATCATGGCTGTCTCCTCCATTCTGGAGTGCATCATCGGAATGTATATACCCAGCAGTAGTAGGGTTCCCATATTGGTTCCCTGGCCCGTGAAGTAAGGGCAATTACAGAAGGCTAAGTGGATGCCACTAGAACTATTTGTACAGGGAAAATAGTGAGCCAGCAGAATTACCACATTCCTGTGAGATTGCAAAGATTTGTGCAACCATCATGGACTTGAAGGACTGAGCCCCTAGTATCAGTCCCTTGACACTTATAGGGGAGGTCAGCACAAGGTAGCAGGTTGGTTCTGTTGGAACACTTCCATCACAAAAGGTGTCGTGCCTTGGTCTCACTGGAATCTACACTTCAGATCATATTTTCCTTGCCTGCTCACAATGTTTTTGCCAAACTACCAGCAGGGATTTGTGAAATGCCTTATTCACCATCATAATATTTAATGCAATATGAAAGAACTCATTTTCAGCAAATGAAGTGGCAGTGGGCCCACACTCATGGAATTCATGGTTTTCACCATGTTCCCCATGATACTGAAGCAGCTCACCTGGTAGAAGAGTGAACCTGCCTATTACAGACCAACTTGGTGGCCACACCTTACTGGGCTGAGATTATGTCCTCCAGGGTGCAGAGTATGTCCAAACTCGTGACCTCTATATAGTGCTGTCTCCTCCATAGCTAGTACTCACAGCCGGAAATCAGAGTAAGGAAAGGGCGTGGCTCCACTACTGTCACTGCTACCTATATGTTAGCATAAAGGTTTTTTACATTCTCACAGCCTTGCACTCTGCTGCTCGAGAGATCTGGGGTGTGAAGAAAATAATGCTTCCACCAGCGGACAAAGCGAGGGTTCTGCTAAATTGAAAGTCGAGACTGTCCTCTGGCTGATCTGAGTTCCTCATGCTGGTAAATCAACAGGAAATGAGGAGGGCTCTTGTTCTGGGGTGTGGTGTTTGATCCTCACTGAAATTGTGCTACAGCACAATGAGGACAAAGCGGTAAATGTCTGGAAGGCAGAAGATCCCACGGGTACCTCTTAGTACTCCTGTGTCCTGTGATTTGATGTCAATAGAAAATTAAAATAATTCAGGAAAGACTGCTAATGGCCCAGACTCAAATAAAGGCTTGGGACAGCCCACATGGAGGACCAGCTGAGGTGCGAAGGACTTGTGGAAGGTAATTGTAAATACCAGCTACAACCTCGTGGTCAGTGACAGAAACAAGGACTGTAATGTTATAAATATTTCTTCCTTATTTTGATATGAATGTAGTTATGTTTATGTTAACCATTTTTTAACTGTAGACGGCAGTATTTAAGTTACAAGATATTGAAAGGACTCGGCAAGAAGACAAACCAACATCATCCAAAGATGAGTGAAGGGGCTCCCTGTCCTGTTTTGGGAAGAGCATTTGTGTGTTTTGGGTTGTGAGAGGCATGGTTTGACCATGTTAGGTGAAGACGTGGGCTTACTATTGTCTTTATTTGGCAGTCATGGCTTATTAAGAGATATTTGTTAGCATACTAAGTTGAAAAGGTTGAATTGTGGTGCCTTCGTTCTGCATTAGTACAGCTAAGTTAGAACTATGTTCCCAAGAGTTCTCTTCCTTCTGTAGTTTTATATGTTTGTGCTAGATTCAAGAAATCTGAGAGAAGCAGGAGCCATATTTTCGATATTCTGAAGGTTAGTGCAAAGTACCAAGCATGTGGGAACTTGTGCAGTTTGTCACTGGTCTTTTTGCTTACCATAAAGAGCGCCTTCTTCAGCCTCTCTGAGACATGGGCCAAAAAAGTATACACTCTGATGGCATGAAGACTACAAGTGGTGAGAGACAACTTGCATTATAATTTGTGCGTGTAGGCTCCAGTTGTCCTGTGGGTTCAGTTTGTCCTGCCAGCTTTCTTCCCTGACACATTGGTTGCTGACCAAGCTGTGACTCAGCTGCACACGAGATGTAGAGATGGCAGCTTCCAGAGACACCACCAATCACAACTGTGTGAGGTCACCCCTTACGACATTCCCATGTCTTCTACCACTCATAGCAGCTCTGCTTCTTTCCCAGACCTCTTGGTGTAAAACCTGAGGCCACAACAGTAAAAGTCTGAATCCTATTCAGAAGACAATGGGAAGCCACTGGCAGGTCTTGAACAAAGGAGTTTGAATCCTAGCTCTATTTTACCAGTTGTGCAATCTTGGGCCAATTACTTCGCCTCTCTGAACTTCAGCCTCCTCATCTATAAAATAGAGATAACAATAATGGAATCAAGGGATTAATATGGATGGTGAATATATACTTACTGTAGGGTTTGGAGTGCTTTTGTTAAGTGCTTCATGTTCAACTGCTTGTTGTAAAGATGCCAGTGAATACTGTAACTAATTACCCTTGCAGTGTTGTGAGATTATGAAGCCAAGAAAATGTAATGAACGTGTTCCAAGCAAGCCTCTGACCTAAGAAGTAGAAATAGGAAGCCTATCCAGTTGCAGTGACCTGGGCTGCCGCAGCAGTGGTGTGGGCTGACCAGTGTCCACAGTGACATTTTCCTCCCACATTTTGGTATGTGCTGTTCACAGTGCAGTGCTGGACCCCAGACAGTGTCATCGCCTGTGAGTTTGGTAAAAATGCAGAATCTCAGAAAGACTGAGGCAGACCCTTAACTGTAACAAGATTCCTCAGGTGACTTATATGTGCATTAGATGTTTTCAGTTTTTTTTTCCAATTTTACATTGTGTTAAAATACGCACAACATAAAATGTCCTGTCTTAACTGTGTTTGAGTTCAGCGGCATTAACTGTGTTCACGCTGTTGCTCGCCGTCACCACCCTCCATCTCCGCGACCCTTCTCATCTTGAAAACCTGAAACACTAAGCCCAGTAAACAATAACTCCCCACTCCCCTCTCCACCCAGCCCCTAGCAACCACCATCCTTCTTTCTGTGTCTATGAATTTTACCCTCTAGGTACTTCATAAAAGATAAGTCATACATAGTTTTTTGTGACCTATCATTTCACTCAGCATAATGTCCTCAAGGTCCATCCATGCTGCAGCATTTAGCAGGACTCCTTCCGTTAAAAGACTAGTAACATCCTATTCTATGTATATACCACACTTTGCTTATCTGTTCATCTGTCCATGGACACTTGGGTTACTTCCACATCACTATTGTGAATAGTACTGCTATCAGCACAAGTGCATAAAAATCTCCTCAAGGTCTTGCTTTCAGTTCTTTGAGATATCTCCCCAGAAGTGAAATTGCAGGATCATATGGTAATTTTATTCCTAACGTTTAGAAAACACCTGTACTGTTTTCCACAGGGGCAGCAACATCTTTACATTTTGTATTCCCACCAATAGTATAAAATGGTTCCAATTTCTCCACCAACACTTGCTATTTTCTGTTTATTTGATAATGGCCATCCTAATGAGTGTGAGGTGGCATCTCATTGTATTTTTGACTGCATTTTCCCAATTACTAATGATATTGAGCATCTTTTCATGTGCTTTTTGGTCATTTGTATATCATTTCTTGAGAAAAGCATATTTAAGTATTTTGCCCAATTGTGAATCAGGGTAAAGTTCTCTATACATGCTGAATTTTATCTCTTTCCAAATATACAATTTGCAAATATTTTCTTCAATTCTGTGGGCTGTCTTTTTACTTTGTTGATCTTGCCTTTTGATGTACAAAGTTTTAGAAATTTTTATGAACTCCAATTTGTCAATTTTTTTATTTTATTGTCTATACCTTTGGTGTCATATCCAATAAATTATTAATACTGTCAAATACAAAGACATGAAGGTTTTCCCCTATGTTTTCTCATAGAAGTTTTATAGTTTTAGGTCTCATAATTTGGTCTTTGATCTATTTTAAATTAATTTTTGTTTATGATGTTAGGTAACAGTTCAACTTCATTCTTTTGCACATGGATATCCAGTTTTCCCAACAATATTTGTTGAAGACATTGTTCTTTGTCCATTAAACGGTCTTGGAATCCTTGTCAGAAGTCATTTACCACATGCGTACAAGGGTTGAGTTTTGAGCTCTCTATTCTGCTCTGTTGGTCTGTATGTTTGCCAGCATGTCACTATGCCCTGATTTGATTACTGTGGCTTTGCGGTAATTTTTGAAATCAGGAAGTGTGAATCCTCCAGCTTTTTCATTTTTTAAATTTTTAAAAATCTTTTTTCTATTCTTTCCACGGGTGTTGAAACTCTTCTTTTTCAAGATTGCTTTTGGCTATTTAGGGTTCCGTGAGGTTCAATGCAGATTTTAGGGTGGGCTTTTCTATTTCTGTGCATTCACCTTTCAGAAATGCTGGTCTGCTCTCTCTCCTGGTCTCTAGGAACTCTGCTGAAGGCTTGGAAAAGAGTGAGCCCCCATCTTGACTCCCACAACTTCCCATTTTTTTACCAAGTCATGATGGGCTTTCCTTTCCTATTCACATGTCCTTAATGTTGAGAAAACTAAATGGCAACCGGCATCAGTGCATTGACTATTTTCATCGTTCATTCATCCACTAAATACGACTCTGTGCCAGAGAGACACACTGAAAAGCCTCAACACCTTCAAGCCACAAAACAGCCAAAATATAGGTGAGAGTGCTGTAATTAATTTTTTAAGGTAAAATGGGAATAAATTCATGATCTGAGGGAAATCAGAGTGGCTTTCATAGGGAATATGCCCCTTGAGATGATTCCTAAAAGGAGAGCAGGATTTGGAGAGGTTATTCTAGGCAGTAAAGTGCAGTATTGCTCTCTGGGCATTTGTGACTGGCTCCGTGTTACACTGTAGCATGGAGTGCACTATGAGAGGGGAGGAGGAACTGTAAAAAAAAGGGAGGGAGGGGCTGGAGTTGAGCCAAGAGATAAGCAAGAGATACGTTGTCAAGGGCCTTATGCATACCAACATGCCAGAGATTCTGAGGTGTTCCTCATTTCAAAGAAAATATTCCCACTGTTCCCATAAATAAGCTGTAATGCTTACAAGACACTGTGATCTGCCTCTGGGTCAGAAGATACAAGCTGTTTATAGCCTGTCCTGTTAAGGATGTGGAGGCATCTATTTCTAAGTGATAAAAACAAGAAGGAGCAGGGGCACAGAAGAGATGAGATGTTTCCAATGTCATCAACGAAACACAAGCCAGGAAGGAATGGGCCTGTCACTCCAGGAAAGGAAATGGGACCTCTGGCCATCGACCTTTGGCCCCAAACTCTCAGTCTTTCTGGATGTCTTTTTCTCCCTTCACCGTTGTCCACACTCTGGATCTTCACACAAAGAGGGTCTTCTCTACCTGGGTCCCATTTCCTTGGAATCCTTGTAATAGGTGATTGACAATATATCATAAAAATAAATTTACCTCTGTTAATAATAGCCAGTGATGTCTGATGTATTTCTGTATTAAAGTTTCTATTTTAATTAAATAGATTTATGTGCAAAACTGACAAACTTTGTAGGTATCCCATGTGGCAGCAAAGCCAGAACCAGGCTAAGTTCTAAGAAAATGTGGAGCAGCTCCCATTTTGTTTTGAAAACAACACAAGTACTTTGGACAACTCTTTGGCAGGGTCTTATAAAATTAAGCTTATAGTGATTCCAGGAGGGTACAATTACACTTCTGGATATTTACCCAAGAGAAATGAAAATATGCATCCTCAAAAATATTTGCAAGGTATGTTTATAGCTTCTTCTTTATAATAGCCAGGACTGTAAACAACCCAGATAGCCATCAACATCAAGAATGCAAAAGCAAAATGTTGCATTCAGTAGAACAGTCCTCAGATACAAAAAAGGTTGACTCCTAGCTCATGCAGCATGAATGGATTCCAAAATGCAGGATGAATTCTGTGGGAAACAAGACAATCATAAAAAACTAGTACTGTGTGAGTCAACTTATATGAAGTTCTACATAGGCAAAACTATACATAATGATGGAATTCAGAACAATATTTGTCTTGAGCAGGAAGATAATTGATTGGAATGGAGCATAAGATCATAGCTGGGTAATAAAATGTTCTACAGCTTCTTTTGAGGGTTGGTTACTCTCAGTATACAATTGTTAAACGTGTTGAGTTGAATACTTAAGATCTGCCAATATATTACACCTCAACTGTACATTAATTACATATCTTGTTTCTGTCTCAACCTCCTATTTCTTCATATGCAAAAGAGGTAAGGAAGCACACATAAGCCCAGCAGCTAATATGCCTCTCAAGCATGATCCACAATAGGAAGAATTATTTACGGCAGACACTAGGGTGTGGACGCCATATCTGGGAGCTTCCAGGTGGTTCTGGGAGCACTGATCATCAATCTTCCTAATGTTCCCCTTTCCACTGCAAAAATGCTCTCAGCTACTTCATTTTGTTGTTAAAGAAGGAAATGATGGAAAATGATGCAATTTCTTGGAGTTCCCTAGCTCTGTACATGGAAAGGACCAGGGAGCAGCCACACCAGCATAGCACGGAGTGCACCTAACACAGAGCTCTTGAGGCAAGGTCTCACTCTTTGCCCAGGCTGGAATGCAGTGGTGCAAATACAGCTTACTGCAGTCCCAGTCTCCTGGGTTCAAGCAGTCCTCCCGCCAAAACCTCTGAGAAGCTGGGACCACAGGTGCATACCACTACACCCAACTAATGTTTTTTGTTCATTTTGTTGTAGAGACAGGGTTTCATTATGTTGCCCAGCCTGGTCTCAAACAAGCAATTCCCTTGTCTCTGCCTCCCAAAATTCTGGGATTACAGGCATGAGCCACTGCACCCAGCTCTTGGTTTCTAAATATCAACCTACAGTGAAAGTTACCAGAGCTCCTTGAAGAAATGACTAACTTCAGGGCAGAGCTGGGGGAAAAAAAGAAGCCTGAGATTCTTTATTGTGCCAGAGAGTAAATAATTATTCAAAAAAAATGATAGAGATACATCAAAAAGATGTCAGAGGCAGATTAAAAGACCTCCTACTGGCCAAACCTGCGGTAATTTGAGTTTAAAAATAAATAATGATGGTAATAGATTACCATCTATTGAAGAAAGTCGGAAACCATATATTTAAATAGATTAATAGAAAAATAAATGGAAAGATCTGTTGAGTAATGAGATATTTATATCTGTAAAGTATTACAAATGCTTATTTTCTTTAAAGAAAAAAACAGTAAAGTTACTCTTTTTTACAGAGACCTAGTAGATATTACCTTCAACAAGGAATGAAAGCTAACATGGTACACCAAAACGAACACAGTATTGCTCTATCACATCCTTGCTAGAGATGTACCACCTAAAATCAAATCCAAATTGAGGGTGTGTTACAAAATAATTGTCCTGTAATCTTTAAAACTGTCATTGTTATTTAAAAAGAAAAGGAAAGGTTGAAATTCTAATTCTTGAATGTAAGAATAAACACCTACTTTATTTAGTCACTATATATAAACAAACATATTCCAGCTGCATACAGGCGTTTACTAAAGTAATGTTTTGACTATTTTATTTTATTTTATTTTATTTATTTTTTGGGGACAAGGCCTCACTCTGTTGCCTAGACCAGATTGCAGTGGTGTGCTCACCGCTCACTGTAGCCTTGACCTCCTGGGCTCAAGTGATCCTCCCACCCCAATCTCTCCAGAAGCTGCGACCACAGGCATGCATCACTATGCTTGGCTAGTTTTTTAAAAATTGTATACTATACAGCCATAAAAAACGATGAGATCGTGTCCTTCATAGGGACATGGATGAACTTGGAAACCATCATTCTTAGCAAACTGACACAAGAACAGAAAATTAAAACACCACACGCTCTCACTCATAGGCGGGTGTTGAACAATGAGAACACGTGGACACAGGGAGGGGAGCATCACACACTGCGGTCAGTTGGGCGGGACTAGGGGACAGACAGTTGGGGGTGGGGAGGGTGGGGAGGGGTAGCATGGGGAGAAATGCCAATATAGGTGATGGGGGATGGAGGCAGCAAACCACCTTGCCATGTACGCACCTATGCAACAATCCTGCATGATCTGAACATGAACCCCAGAACCTAAAGTGCAATTGAAAAAGAAAACAATTGTAGATACAGGGTCTGCCCAGGCTAGTCTTGAACTCCTGGGTTCAAGCAATCTTCCCTCTTGGCTCCCTTAAATCCAAGTGGCCTTGGCTTTCAAGGTCTCTCTACTTGAAAATCTTTCTCAGATGAGCTCATTTATTCCACGTTGCTCTGCTCATTTATTTCCTCAACTTGGCCCTTAGCCCAGCCTGTCATAGAGCAACTTGTGACCAACGTGGCTGAAACTGAATATGACACAAATGCAAATGGCCCAGGGAATATGCCGTCGAGCTGTAGGCTGGAAGCCAGGCACTCCCCACGGGAACTGTCCTGGACCTGGGCGGCTGCATTCCAATACTGTTATTTCACTTCACACATCGGCTACTTTGGGACCTGTCCCTATTGATTTGGGTTTCCCTACAACAATTTCTCTCTGCCGGGCCCTGGATTTGGTGACCTGACACTTTCTCAAGTTATAGTTTGGGGTTGGTACTTTGTCAATCACTGCCCAGGCACTTGGCCTGTGATCCACTATCCCCTTCCTCAGGCTAATTCTAGTCATGAACCTAACCATTAGCCTTATCTGGCATACCCAGGCTCCTCCTTGGGCATCCAGACCCATATGATAGCAATTAACATTCTTTATCACGTGGGTTAACATTCTGTCTCTGCATACTCACTGAGCATTCTTTCTTGCTTCAGGGCTTCAAGTCATAACATCAAGCTCAACTTTAGTTAATCAGTGCTTGAAATGCCTTCTTCACCGTGATCAACAACTCTTTATATTTGCAGAGCATTGCGTTTTACAATATGTTTTCGCATGTCTTTGTGAGGTTGGCGCACAATAATTTATCATCTGTTCTAAAGATAGTAGAACCAAAATCTGAGGGTTAAAAAATTTGTTTAAAGGAATAACCTAGTATTGGACAGGGTGAGAGTCAGGGCCCTAATTTTTTGCCTCAAGCCTTGCTCTTTCCACAAAACCATCGCTGCCCAGGTTGTAGTGGGGTGTGTGTGTGTGTGTGTGTGTGTGTGTGTGTGTGTTTTCTGGCTACAGTAGCAATGCAGGACAATTGCAACTTAGATATTATGAATCAGAAGAGATGTTCTTCACATTCCCCACTTATCAGCAAAAACCTTTTTAGGCCATGGTACTCATAACCAGACAAAGTGTATTCTCCCAAGATTCTGTTCAGTTGTTATTATACTAAACAAAGAACATTTGAAAATTTAAAGATGGAATTTAAATTTTCTGATGGAATCTTAGGAGAAATAGCATCATGGCAGGCTATAGCCTTTGGAATAACAGACCTCAATTTGAATCCTGCTTCAGGAACAAACTAGCTATTTAGTCTCTTGCTGTTTAGTGTCAGTTTCCTCACTTGTAAATCTGGAATATTCGTATTTAATACATAGTGCCTAGTACACATTAGGTGCCTAATCAGTGTTTGATAAAACAATATGTAAATGCTCTTAAACTAATGAAGTGCGTGTGTTTTCTGGGACAGGGTTGCAATGAAGACAGTGACGACATCACGAAGGACCTGGCACATACTAGCTGTTCCATCCCTGGTGACTGTCAGTGCCTCATGTGATCTCAGGATGTGAACTAGGTACTCAGAGAATGTGGAAGGCAGAAAGCTATATTTTTTTCAATTCTAGAGTTAGGAAGAAGAGCTAGCAATTATTTAATTTGGTTCTTTCATTTTACAGATAAACTTTATTACTAATGTTGGTAAGAGGCAGGTAGAGGAAGTATTACAATCGCCATTCTACAGATGAGGAAAGGGCACTTCGAGGAGTGAGGCAATCAGCCCAGGTCCCACGCAGTGAGCACGGGTGGTTCTCAAGCTCCGCTCTTCTCCTGTAAGACTGTGTTCTTTCCAGCGTCATTGGCTTCCTTTAGGTCAAGAAACTTACCCTTGTCTGTTACTTTTACCCTTGGCAATAGTTCTCTCTATTCCTGAATAATAGTAGTCATGCATCTATTGTTACCTGTTGTTTTGCCTTTTTCTCTGTGCTCCTATAATATCTCTGATAATATCTACCTCTCGATTAAATAGAGAAAAAAATACACTGTCTACTTTGCATAAGTGCCTGGAGCAGGCTCAGAGAGTCTATAGACAATGAATGTTTTCTGAGGGCAGTGGTGAGAATATATGCACATTTTTCTCTTTTTTTGATGAGCGCCCACTGATTTACCATTTCAGATTTCCTCTGACTGTCCCAAAATACTAGTAACTAGTAACCAGAAAACAGGTGGCACGGCACATCGGAAATGGTGGTAATGCCCGCATGGTGCTTAGTAATTACTAATTACAGCATGCAGTGGCTTGGGAAGCAGGTTCCAGCAAACAGCCACATTTGAATCCATACACATCTGCTCATCCATGAGCTTATTTTCAACACTGCAGAAATTCTCCAGCTGAAAGCCACAGCCTTGGCGCCTTCAGGGATAGACGTTTGGTTTTCCTGCTTTCTTAGTGTAGTGCTTTGACTGCATGCAAATGAGACTCTTAAAGAAAATTTAGCAAAATTGTCTTTAAGAGAACAGCCCTGAAGAGGCTTGCTGAAAAATTCAGTGGCAAAATGGTAAGAATATAAATGTTTAGAGTGAAAAAAAGATGGACTTTAAGATCAGCTAATGTGCTGATTGCCAAACCTCTGTGTGGTTGAATATTATCATCCTACTTAAAATAATAACTTCTATCCAAGGCTATGGTGTGGATAAAATGTGAAAATGTAAGTTAGAAAAACTTTGTGAAAGTTTCTTTAAGAACTCATAGCATGTTATCTGTGTGGCTTCGTTTATCCCCAGAAGTCCTGTTACCCCATATTACAGATGCTAAGATCAAATCCAGTGTTCCACAGCAAGTTACTCCAAAGTAAGGAGAATATTGCAAGTCTGTTGACCCTTGGAGCTATGTGGTGAAATAAAGAAGACATGTTTTATATGTTTTTTGATACAAATTTCCAGCTGCTAGTCATTAGCTGATGATTGAAACAGCACACCACACACCATTTCCCTTTACTTCATTCCAGGTTAGACGTGCTTGGTGTGGAATTGAGGGTGGAGAAAGATTAAAGACTGCAACGTAATGACACAAATCATAGTCAGACCTTCTTAAAGTTATAGACACAGAATTATTAAGAAAATAAAGACATATACCCCAGAGAGGTTGTGATAGTCATCTAATTATTTAATCCTTAAATGATATCTTCAGAAGTTAATTAAACAATTGAGGAAAAAGAATAATTGTTTTGATGTCGATCTGGAGGAGAAAAGAAAAATCTCAATGTGAACGTGAGATTTTAAAAAATTGCCTATCCCTATCAAGCAGACAATTTCAATACCTTAATTCTTGTCATTACAAAGGTACTCTTAAATGGCACAGTGGCTTCTAGTCCATCCTTTCTCTCAGTAAGAGGGGCATGGGAAGGGCATATGGTGCCCTCTTCCGCACTTATGTCCAGGGGCTGGCCTCGCACCTTGAGTAAGCCCTTGGTGCTCTCCTGTTGAGGATAAACAAGTCAAAGAACACTAGCATCAGACAACATTGATCCTGGAATAAAGCAAAAGCAAGATTCCCTAGCAATCACTTCTAAACACAGACAAAATGTGAACATTTTCCAAGCCACAAGACCCCAGATATCCTCCACTCCTGGACAGTGTGAGTGGGGCTGCATCTTTACCAGTCACAGGTTCAGCCTAGATCTAGTCCTTCCTCTTTCTAGATAAGATTTACTGAGGTATCAAATTTAAAATATACTCTTGTTTCCTAAGAAGATCCAATCCAAAGACAGTCCTACTTCCTTAAATCCCCCCACCCCAAATTACCAAGCACAAGTCAAATCCTATAACATGTTCTTTCTAACACCCTCTTATTGGGAAGCCCTATGATTCGACCTGATTTTTGTTCTCTCCTTTTCGAATAGTAAATCCAACTTGTGCCCCTGGGGATGTTTATCTGGGAGACGTTAACATCAGGACAAGGTTGGACAGAAGGTACACTGACAGCCTTTCACTTCTTGACCTAGTAGTAGGTACGTTAGTGCTCATGTAATAATTCATTAAAGCATACATTTTCGTTTTCCATATTTCTTACATGTGTGTAATATTTCACAATGAAAATTATGTTTTAAAAACACACATTGGATACAGAAATATGTTCTTAGCCCAGAAATAAAATATTACCTTTAGACAAGTTATTGGCTAAGATTATACATAAATATCAATAATTGAATTCTTTTTTAAATCCTAGAAGCACAAGTCCCCTATTTAGACATAATAGTGTGAGGGAGGAAAAAGACAAGAAACAGAACAATATTCCAAATGGTAATGATAGTTTATGTCGATAAAGACACTCTTGTCTTTGTCTTCTCTGGCCAAACGTACTTTAATAAAGACTACCAAATTAATTAAAATCAGTGGGTGAATGAATGTGGGCACACATTTGTTTATATCGGCGGGGAAGACACTGAGAACCTTTCACATTGGGTCTGTGCTGGTGGAACAGCAGAAGCTCCACTTAACCTGTTTGGCTTCTCAGTAATCATGGGTTTAGCCTAACAAGGCATCAGTAGCAGGTTAGCTGTGCTTTTGTGGCTAAAATAGATCACCCTGCAGATTGCCTCACCTCCTGATGAGGAGCTGGGCCAGGTGATTTCTGAGGCCCCTGCGGGTAACCCCCCATATAGGCACCGAGAAATGAGAGCTAAGCAAAACCCTGGCACAGTTAGGGCTTGAGGAATCTCTCACTTTATAGTGTTACTACTCAGCTATTTCCTGTTATATAATCCTTTACATAATCATATATTAGTTTATAGAAATAGGGCTTGAAGACTCCCTTTATTTAATCCTCTATATATAATCATATAATAGTTGATAGTATGAGTGCCTGAAGAATATTTCCCTACATATATACCTGTAATTATATCTTAGTTCATAGTCGGAGGAATGCCTAGAGTGGACACAGTACAGAGCATGAATTAAGGGATAAGCAGCTTATAATCGGAGGAATGCCTAGAGCAGACACAGTGCAGAGCATGATTTAACGGAAAGACAGTTATACCAGGACAAGAATCCATGGCCCAGGCAGCAGCGTTCAGTGTCGTAAAGATACCCGCTGTCTGGCAGGCTTGGGGCGAGAGCCACTCCTCCTGATAAAGGAGTTGTAGGACCTTGCTCCAGTTCTTGTGGAAGGCTGCCCTCAGAACGGCAATCCACCTTGGTGACTGTGAACTTTATCAGCTCTTGCTACTGTGCTGCTTGAAAAGCATCTTCCCATAGAACCCATTGGAAGCTGCCAGAAGGTGGCGGTAACCTTGACAGCTCTGTCACTGCTAGGTGACTTAAAGCATCCTCCTATAAATCTTCTTAGAAGTAGTTTTCCCATAGATAGAAGTACTGCACACTGCACGCTCCTCACTGCGCACAGCCCACCTTCAAGCCTCAGTGACCTAATGGGGGTGGACCCCTTACTGCACATGGCCCTTACCTTTGTGGGAATGGGCCCCTTGCTGCGCACTGTCCACCTCCTGGCCTAGGTGTCCTAATGGGGTGGACCCCTTGTTTTATTGCTCACGACCCTATCACTACCCTTAAAGATGACTTCACTCACTGCCCTGCCCCCTAACCTATACATAATAAATGCTCACGCTTCTGGACATTCAGGGCCTTGCCTGACTCTGCTTATAGGTGGCGTGGCCCCCGAGCCCAGCTGTGTTTTCTTTGTACTTCTGTGTCCTGTCTTATTTCTCTGATCCCGCGCCTCAGCACAGCATAAGGCTCACCCCACGACCCTGTGGGGCCCTCAGCCCTACATATGGCTCCCCATGTGCCCTACAGCCCCTCTGGCTCTGAGTCCGATCTACCATGAGCCATGCCAGCTCTCAGCAGGGCTTGTAAACAGCCATCAACTGTTCCTGTCCACTCCTGCAAGGGAGGCGACACCACCACAGGCAGCTGCGCCCAGCACGTTAATCAGGGTGGTCCTCCAGAGTGTGGGGACAGCTGAGGGTGTCTTCCCTCCATTCAAATGGCCTTACAATGTCCAAACAGATGCCCTTTCCATAAGGAATAGCAAGCGAACATTTGAAGTGAACAAATGTGCTTGTCCTTAATTTAGAGAGCTTCATGGTTTCCACAAGAACCTACCAGTTAGAACATTCTGGGTCTGCCATGGCAGGTTCTTGCTAGGTGGACTGAGAACTAAGCAGTGAGGAGGTGTTCAGCGTTCAGCCAGGTGTACTGTTGGCCACGGGAAGGCATCGCCCGGCTTCTCCAGGAGCACACGGTCCCAGTGTGGCTTCAGAAAGGTCGCATCACGTAACTGGAAGCAAGGCTGCAAAGCAAGCTGAGTAGAAGCAAGAGACATATTAATGTGGTAAAAAAAAATTTTTTTATTTCCAAATTTTACTTGCTATTTCCAAATTTTATTTGCTGTATTGATTATCATTAATCCAGCAAATCATTTATTTGCTGGATTGATGATCATTCATAGTTAAGTATTTCCTGTTGTGTTGGGCAGGAATGGGTAGATGAACAGCTTTCAACCAAAGACTTGTGCTCCCCTTTCAAAATGCAGATATTTTGTTGAAAAGTCGCTGCTCCATGAGAGACTGCATTTGCAAGCTCATCTTGCATCAGTGAACCCAGGCAACTGCGTCCCAGGCAGTGCCGCATGAATAGGGTGATGCAGCCACAACCAGCTCCAGCGCATAAACATCCCCACGGACCCTCCACTCCGGCTTTGGCCTCACCTGTCTGCTGCGTGTTAACAGAGCTGACTTCTCTGTGTTCTCAGAAGACCCATATTAAAGTCAGGTGGGGGTCCCTGAAAGCCTACCTGACATAGAGTCTCCCTGCTGGTTAGGAACACCCATTTTGGACTTTATATGAATGAAAAATAAAACTTCTGTTATGTAAAGCCCCTGTAATTTTAGAGTTTTCCAGTTACCATTGCTGGTGTCCCTTTCTTAACTGCTAGTGTGGAGAAAATTCCACAATCTCTGAAAGAGAACCACTGACTACCAGTTAACAGTTGTCAAGATTTGAAAGTAGGAATGAAAGGAAACAGCAGGATCTAAGGTGAGTCTGTCGAGAGATGTGGCCATATGGGCACAAGAACACGCTCTTTAATGTAATAAACGTGTGCACAGCACCTACTAACAAGTGGGTGCTGTGCTGAGGGCCTTTGTCTCTCTTAGAAATTGTTCACCATCAAAGACAAGCAACACTAGACACTTGTTAAAGGTAGCACGACAGATTTTATTCAGACTACTGCAGAGGGGAGAGAGACTCCAGTAAACTCGGAGCTCAACCCAACCAAGACTAAGGTAACTGAGGTTTCTAAACGGAGGACAGAGAGGAACCAATAAGGGGCCACGAGGAAGTGAAAAAGGGCAAACATGAAAGGGGCTGGGGTACAGTGGGGAACACAGAGAGAGGGCTACATGGAAACAGAAAATGCCCGAGGGAGTGGAAATTATCAAAAGCATTTGTTGCTGTGGCTTGGGACAGTACATTTTGCAGTTTCGCAGCATTGGATTTCTTGAGTGGACTCACCACGTGGCTGGGTCACGTAGGGGACACAACTGAGACCAATTCTGGAAGCGTGGCTGGGGTGCAGTCGGGTCTCTCAGAGCAGTGTTCAGGCACTTGGCGCTTCAGGGAAGTTCATAGTTCATATTATAAACACCAGAGAATATGGATGCAGGTTGTATTAGCTTTCCACTGTTTCTGTAATCAATTACCAAATACTTTGTCACTCAAAGGAATACAAATATATTATCTTAGCGCTCTGGAGGTCAGAAGTCTAAAAGGGTCCACAGAACTGCCTTCCTTCTGAGGCTCTGGGGAGAATCTCCCAGTGGGCCTCTTTTAGGAGGGCTCATGACCCTTTTTAAATCATCAAAGCCACTAGCGTGATACCCTTTCTCCTTCCGACCTCTGCTTTTATCCTCACGTCTCCTTCTGACTCTGACCCTCCTGCTACCCTCTCGTGAGGACCCATGTGATACTGTTGGGCCCACCCAGCAACCCAGGGTGATCTCCCCATCTCGAGATTCTTAATCACATTTGCAAGTCTATTTTGCCATGTGAGGTGATGTGTTCTTAATTTCCAGGGAATAGGATGTGAGCATTTTCGAGGGGTTATTATTCTGCCTACAATAATGGTTAAGCAAAAAAACAAGTGGTGACTTCTTAAGTGTAGTTCTGTGTAGACAAGGTCTTAACCGCAGCGTGTCAGGGTACTTTATCCTTACCTCAGATATCTATGATGGAGAAGTAGGAGTGTTCTAAGGCGGTCATTTGGCAGTCTTTCTAGCTCCTGCAATAGAAAGAATTCTAAAGAGTGAATCTGAAGCTACTGCACAGGTATGCCTCTCTCTACAAAGAGCATGCTGCAGAAGGATTGGCAGACCTCAGAGGAGCTTATGGTTTTCATGATTCATCCCATGGTGAATCATCTCAGGATAATTGTCCACTAGCCTATTTTGGATTCTTTGTATTTTTATATTCTTAAAGTATATGTGTCATCTATCTATTGATCCAATAATGCTGCAAAATAAAATACCTCAAAATGCAGTGGCTTAAAACAATTATAATTGAAGATTGCACTCTACTCTCTGATGATGGGCTCACTCAGGCATCTGTGGCCAGCCTCAGATCTAAGTGGAAGCTTTGCAATCCTGCTGGGCTTGCTGCTTGATTTGGGGTCAGCAGTCTGCAGACTTGTCTGCGATGCTCTTGGCTGAGATTGCTGGCTGTCTCCACGTGGTGCTCACAAGCACATGCCTCTCCCATCCCTTGACTAGGTTAGCCTGGGCATGTTCTCAGGATTGCAGAGAAGTGAGAGAGGCAACACAAATCTGTGGAGGCTTCCTAAGGCCTCTGCTTGACCCAGGTCTGCTAACATTCTTCTGGCCACCATGAATCTCATGACCAAGCTGAGCTTCAGGGTAGGGAAGGGGCCTTCAACTCTTAAATGAGAGGAATTGCAAAATCACGGGGCAATGGGCATCAGCACAGTGAGACGTGCAGCTGCACCATGAATGCAGACATTCCTCCACAGTCCACAGTCCCAGTGTCTCTAGAAATCAAAATGGCAGCAAGGAATTTCCTCGTGCATTATTTAACTCCCATCTTCTCTAATAAGGAGAATAATTCTCATTGATCGATGTGTCTCTTTCACAATGCATGGATACAAGTTTCCCACCACCGGAGCCCAAGGGTACCCTTAGAGCACAAGAGATGGAGTTTTAAGGGCAATGTAAGTGCCCACTTGCACAATTGGAATATCAAATTGATTACTTTAGAAAATCTTCCTATAGACTTTCTTGGAGAAACAACATTGTTGGTGAGTAGTGGACTTCAGGCTGCTACACAGGTAAAGGTCTCTCCTAAATATCTCTGTGGAGACTGCCAGGAATGTGATGTCTACACCCTTAGCTGTTTTCAAACACACTTACTGTCTTAGCAATCACACGGTTTCAGAATTGAGAAAAAGAAGATAGCTGAAAATAAAGGGAGAAAAGTAATTCATTAGAGAGAGCAAAGAAACTACCGACTATATCAGAAACTTCCACATAGGGTCCACCAATCCCTGTGGAACCATGTGAGGAAGGTCCAGTCATCTGAACGGTACTGATGAAGAATTATGTATTAAGTTTCATCAGCCATATAACAAGTACATAACAGAGCCAGGATTCAGCCCGAGACCATCAACTTTAAAATCACTGTCCTTTCCCAAAGCTTGCAGTAATTCATAATCAGAGCCTGCTGTCAGAAGTTACAGGCAATGCATCCATGTGGCTATTTCTCCATGGTCTCTCAATGTCGAGATCATCAAGAAAACAATTAGCCTCAAAGTCAATAAAATTCCTTCTAAAGTACAAAATAAATTATCAAATTGTAATTATTTCTAAAAATATATCTTTTTATAGGTAATTTATTAATTAGGTTCCTGTTTAATTAATAACCAGTTCTTAGTAATTGGTTTTGGAAACTTCCTAGTCCTTGTGATTCAGAGGGTGCTGTAGTGTTTCTTCCGTGTGATACCATTAAACTCCTTAAGTCACACGGGCTGCATGTCACTTGGCTGCCCAGAGTAAACGTGCCAAGCCATCACCTGTTTCCCAACAGTGCCTTCGTTTATGACAAAGCCATGGACAAAACAAATACGTTTGCTGATGTAGGTCCTTAGGCTCCAGAAACCACACCTGTCCTGTCAGAACAAGCTCAGGTAATGTGTGACTGCCAACTGCTTATGTAAATCATATTTATTGAAGATTAACGTGCACACAATGCCTTAAGCTTTATAGAGAGAGTTACAAACATGTGACTGCAGTTTGACACCAATGTTTTCCTCCACTTGGGTTAAAATGTCACCATTTGGAGTGTTAAGATTAAGAACATGGGGCTCTTAAGAACAATTGTGCCACTTTATCATTTTGACTAGCTTCCCAAAATATTCCTAAGGAGTCTTTGTGTGTGGACCAAAGATTTGGCTTGCCTCAGTGCCTGCTGGGTAGCCAGGAGATAATGTTTCAACACGAGGATCTTCTTGGACTACCCCTCAGAGGGCCCAAAGCAACCTCGGGCAGCTGTGAGGGCTCTCCCCTCTCCAGTGGTCCTGGCCCTGCTGAGGGCAGGTGCCTCCCGAGCCTGACTTCCACACAGTCCTGGTGTTTCAGTTCCAGGGACAATGACTCAGCAGCTTCTTTTGTACCAGGAAGTCTCTTTTCCCTTTGTTTCTTGTTTTCTGATGAACTTCAAAGCTGCCTTAGGGTACTTATAAGAAAGAGAATTGAAAGCTAGTGAAAGTTCAAACAAAGGTGACTGAAGTGATTCAAAGTGAAAAGTAAATAATAAAACAAAAAAAGTTAAAGGGTTTTCTCATTATATTGTAATATATTTTTATAAAGGGAAAAATTGATCAGTTTTTCCATAAGTTTGGAAGAAACTTTTTCCATAACAAGAAGAATCAGGCTTAAATTAAAACAGAGATACTTTGCTCAGCTAGAGAAAGGAATGCTGATCTTCCACCATTAGATAAGTTGGGCCAGGCACAGTGACTCACGCCTGTAATCCCAGCACTTTAGCAGGCTGAGGCAAGCAGATCACGAGGTCAGGAGTTCAAGACCAGCCTGGTCAACATGATGCAACCCCATCCCTACTAAAAATAAAAATAGGCCGGACGCAGTGGTTCATGCCTGTAATCCCAGCACTTTGGGAGGCTGAGGAGGGCAGATCACGAGATCGAGACCATCCTGGCCAACATGGTGAGACCCCATCTCTACTAAAAATACAAAAAAGTTAGCTGGGAATGGTGGTGTGTGCCTGAGTCCCAGCTACTCAGGAGGCTGAGGCAGGAGAATTGCTTGAACCCAGGAGGTGGAGAGATCATTGCAGTGAGCCGAGATCACACCACTGCACTACAGCCTGGGCAACAGTGTGAGACTCCGTCTCGAAAATAAATAAATAAAAATTAAAAAAAATTAGCGAGGCATAGTGGCACTCACCTGTACTCCCAGCTACTCGGGAGGCTGAGGCAGGTGAATAGCTCGAACCCAGGAGGTGGAGGCTGCAGTGAGCTGAGATCATGTCACTGCATCACAGCCTGGGCGACAGAGTGAGACACTGTCTCAAAAAAAAAAGATGAGTTATGAAGGATGTTTCTGTCTGTTGTGAGGAGTGAAGAAATAATAGCCACCATTCATACTTATTAACAAGAATTTAATAAATATTTCATCTCTTTTCAACTTGTTTAAACATTAAAAAGGCATTTTTGCTGAATTATGTTGTTCTTTTTGGACAAGAGCCTCTGAGTCAGAGATTAGCAGGATGTTCCTCGGTGTTCTGTGTGCAACACACAGGTGAGCAGGAGTTTTGCTCTCCAATAAGCTTGAGAGGTCATGTAGCAAACAAAATTAAACGGATTTCTTTAGTGCAGAAAATATTCATTCTTCAAAACACCAACATGTGATTTTAATCACCAAGAGGGCATTTTAAGAAGAAGTTTCCAAAGCGTATCTCCAGGCAGGACCCATTTCCTGGGTCCTCAATGTCTCCCACTGCAGAGTCCTGCAGACCGCCTGGGAAAATATCCCTCTTCCTGGAGTCAGGGGTTTTAGTGTAAGTCCCATTAAGAGCTTTAAATATCATTTTTATTTAAGACCCAATAATTCTACTCTCATTCAATTTGGGGTCCAATTATTTTGTCACTCTTCTAATTGAGTATCTTTGGTATACCCTGTTTAATTTCCAGCTTCAACCAGGCCTGGCCCCCAAGGCCCAATCTGACCTTGCTCTGCCACGTCCAGCTGTTACGACTCTCCACAACCTGCCCTAGGTCCTCTATCTACTTTGCCAGATTTACTCTACAAGAAACACTAACTTTGGCACCTAGCAGAGCAGGTATCCAGCAACTTTCAGAGCACATAGTGCGAAAAACAATAGGAAAAGAATTTGTATATAGTGACTGCACCTTGAGAAAATGAGCAAAATCCAAGAACTCTCTGTAATTAGAAGTGAAAACCCTGAAACAAGAACCAGGTATTACAGAGGAGGCTGCATAGGGCAAGGCCCATGGCACACACCAGGGAATTTCTTTCTTGGAAGAAACGGCATCAAAACAAAAATAATGCCCTCAGTTGCCCTGGGAGGGGCGGTTAGAGAACACAGCACAGAGAAGAAACTCCTGTCTAATGCTGGTTTCTACCTCACGTGATCTTGGTATGTTTTGTGTAACACAGCAGTCTGCGTCTCTCTCACTGCAGCTGCTCTCTGATGGTCTCAACAAAGCCCTTTATTCTCCTACAAAGCCTCCACGATAAGGAAAATACTTGCATGACGTTCTACACAGCACCTGGCCTGCAGTAGACACTGCTATAGTTAAAACCGTCTGGCAGAATCAATTGAATACGCTCAATGGATCTTCAGTGATCAGTGAATTGTCTTAACCAGGCTTACTTGTGTCAGCTTATGTTTCATATTCTATTATTCTCAAAACACAGTCACATAATTCTGTCTGAAAGCATAGGGATCTAACGTTCTGGATAACCTAAGAAAGCCAGTGCTGCAGGTGAGCCATTTCCACATGGATTTTCAAAATGTTGAAATAATGAATAGATTTCTGACATTACTTTTGAGGATCTCAAATATCCTGGAAACTCGGGTGTGAAGTGTCTCCTTTAGCAGGTGTATTATTCTTAACAAATGGACTCCCTGAAGCAGCCCCCAGCTCCTTCCACGGTGGCCTCACAAGCACTTCACCTCGCTGTTGGTGCCTTACCAGGTCTGCAGTGGGTTCCTGCTGCCTCTTCATGCACCTCCCCCACTGTCTTTCCCCCACTTCTATCCACAGGAGATGTAAAGTGCATGTAACTTAAAGGCTTGCAAAGGACAAGGTTGATTGTTGAGAGGCTTTGCCATTCATGACAAACCCTTGCAAGAGGGGGTGAGTCACACAGAGCTTAGCAAATACCAATCAGAGTCTGATCAGAAAGCAGCATTGGGATTTTTAAGACAGCTTTTCTGTAAATTTCTTTAGCAAAGGAATTTGTTTTTTCCTGACTATTAGAGAGCTATAAGACACATCGACTCTCAGACCTGCCACTGCTTTCTTCACAACAGAGCCAAATAGACCTGAGGTCCCACATAGGTCAACATCCTTAATTTAAAAATGGAGAAATTAAGCCCAGTAAAAGTTAACTAGCCTACACAAAGCCACCCAGTTGGTTAGAGCTGGCAGTATAACTAGGGGGGCCATAGAGATCATCCTCCAAACTAAGATAATTTTGAGAGTGGAGGCCAGTGTTAGTAATCATGCCAGGGTCAGGCATGGTGGCTCACAGGTGTAATTCCAGCACGCTGGGAGGCCAAGGTGGGCTAATCAACTGAGGAGTTTCAGACCAGCCTGGCCAAAATGTTGAAACCCATTTTGAAAATACAAAAATTAGCTGAGCATGGTAGCGAGCACCTGTAATCCCAGCTACTCCGGAGGCTGAGGAACGAGAATCGCTTGAACCCAGAAGGCGGAGATTGCAGTAAGCCAAGATCTCGCCACTGCACTCCAGCCTGGGTGACAGAGTGAGACTCTGTTTCAAAAAAAAAAAAAAAAAATCACACCCAGATAACAGACATAAAGTTGGACTGTCCAGGCAAACAAGGATATGTGAACCTCCTGACTCTAATCAGACCTTCTGCATCTTAGAGTCAGTCTACCTGAACACCAATTAGTAGAAATAGTTACAAGTGCTTTTGTACAATGATGGGTATTGAAAATGAAAATGGCTTTTGATGGAAAAAATAATTTTTTTTATAGTTTACAGCTGATAAAATATTTTAGGTTTATGCAATTTACTGTAATAAGTCTAGAATCCATTCTTCATTTGCAAACTAATGTTTTGCATTAACATAACTAGAACAAAACAAGGCAATTAAATAAAGATGTCAATTTTCAAATCCCTCAGTTTAAATTTAAAAAGGCAAATAATTCATCCCTCAATAATTGGAATTGAATAATTTTGAAGGAAACTTTTAATTTAGCTTTCACATTGGATTCTCGGACTTGCCATTATCTGTATGTGGAAAGAGACGTCAAGTTCACTAATAAAAATATAAACACCATAATTAAATTTTTCATTATGGAGTGAAACTAAAACATGAAAACATGTTGTTATAATCAAAAACTAGGTAATGCATTTTTAATACTTTTCATTTAAAGAAGTAGCTGAAAAACAGAGGTGTTAATAATTTACCAAGAAAATAAAAATATAAATCAACTGAAAAATGTCTCTGGGTTACCTAATGTCAGATACTCTGCTAGTTTTTGGGAATTCAAATATGGAAGAGTAAAGTTTCTGGTTTTGAGGAACTTATATAAAATGTGGTTGGAAAAAATATTACATAAAGCTTGAAAAAAATATACACCTGATAGTACCACACAGGCTATCAGTTTCGAGGGAGTGGGGTTGCTGGGCAACTTTTAGATGGAAAGAAGAGCACACAAAGTGGAGAAAGAATGAAGTTGAGCCACAGGAGTGTGTGGATGGAAGCAGGGGTCCGGGAGGAGCATGGGATTAAGTTGACAGGGGAATGCATCACCACCAACACAGCCTCGAAACTTCAACGTGAAAGCGCTTAGGGTAAACAAGGAAATGGTTTGGGCACCACCAGGCCCTTGGCATTTCTGCCCTTACAGCTTTCTGCATGCAAAGATATCATGGGCAGTATTTTTTTTTACATTTCTGTGTCACATTTGTAATGAGAAGAAAACCCAATCTTTAAATATACAAATAACTTTTAGTCTCTTCTACTGGGTAAATATTAAACCATTTCTCCCAAATCAATGTCATCTTTTTTTCGACACTGTTTCTGAAATATTTAAAGAAAGTCTATATCAAAACTTCCTTAATAGGATCAGCTTCTGGCACTGATGGTGTTCAGACTATGGAAAGGCGTTTGGAATAATTTTTATCTGACATTTCTGGCCGTTCGAATAGAAGCGGGGGCTGGCCACAGTGGTTGACGGCTGTCATCCCAGCACTTCGGAGGCTGAGATGAAAGGACCACCTGAGGCCAGGAGTTTGAGACCAGCCTGGGCAGCATAGTGAGACCCCCTCTCTATGGAAAACAAGACAGAAGCCATTAGTTTTATTTATTTATTTATTTTTACTTAGTATATAATAATTGTAAATGTTTATGAGATACAGAGTGATTTTTTTTTTTTTGGGATGGAGTCTCACTTTGTCTCACAGGTTGGAGTACAGTGGCCCCATCTTGGCTCATTGCAATCTCTGCCTCCCAGATTCAATCAACTGTCCTGCCTCAGCCTCCTGAGAAGCCAGGATTACAAGCGCCTACCATCATGCCCAGCTAATTTCTGTACTTTTAGTAGATACAGGGTTTCGCCATTTTGGCCAGGCTGGTCTCAAACTCCTGACCTCAGATGATACACCCACCTTGGCCTCCCAAAGTGCTGGGATTACAGGAGTGAGCCACCATGCCTGGCCCAGAGTGATATTTTGATATATGTATATGTACAATTATCAAGTCAGGGTAATTGGTATATCCATCACCTCACACATTTATTTTATTATTGTTATTATTATTTTGAGACAGAGTCTGGCTCTTTGCCCAGGCTGGAGTGCAGCAACATGATCTTGGTTCACTGCAACCTCCACCTCCTGAGCTCAAGCAATCCTCCCATCTCAGCCTCCCGAGTAGCTGAGACTACAGGTGCTTGCCACCACACCCAGCTAATTTTTGTATTTTTATGTAAAGATTGAATTTTGCCATGTTGTTCAGGCTGGAGTCAAATTCCTGAGAGATCCACCTGCCTCAGCCCTCCAAATTGCTGGGATTACAAGCATGAGCCATATATTCTGGCAATTACATCATTTCTTTGTACTGAGAACTCACAAAATTCTCTCTTATAGCTACTTGAATATATACAATAAATTATTGTTAACTATAGTCACCCTACAATGCTATAGAACGTTAGAGTTTATTCCTCCTACCTAGCTGTAATTTTATATCTGTTAACCAACCTCTCTCTATCCTCCCCAACTACCTGTCCCAGCCCCTAATAACCACAGTTCTACTCTCTACTTGTATAAAATCAGCTGTTTTTAGTTATCGATATGAGTGAGATCATAAGGTGTTTTGAGAATTCCCTCTTTGTCTTTGACTTTTGACAGTCTGACTATAATGTGCCTCAGAGAGGACCTTTTTAGAGTGAATCTATTTGTGTGTCTTGAGCTTACCATATCTGCATGTCCATATCACTATGGACCTTATGGAACTAGCATAATTTTCAATTATTTCATCAGATAGATTTTATTCCTTGTTCCATCTCTTTTCCTTCTGCAACTCTCATAATGCAAAATTTTTTTTACTTAATGGTGTCCCATGTGTCACATAGACTTACTTCATTCTCTTTTATTCTTTTTTCTTTTTCACTGACTTCTGTATTTTAATATATGTCTTCAGGTTCAGAAATATTTCTTCTGCTTTGATCTACTCTATTATTGAAGCTCTCAACTGTATCTTTTCTTTTATTGTTGAATTCTTTAGTCCCAAGATTTCTGGGTTTTTCGATGATATTGACCTCTGTTGAATTTCTCATTCAGATTATAAATTGTTTTCCTGATTTTATTTTCCTGAATTTGTTTTCCTTTGTCTCTCAGGCTCTGGGGAGCATGCATGGTGGCTCCCTCAGTCCTGGGGTCAGCCTCTCTGCTGAACCACATCTTCCTTGGAATGTAGGGCAATGTGTGGGCTTGGGTGCTGAGGTCACAGCTTCAGAGCTAGATCCAGCTGCTGTGGTGACATTGCAGCCCTTTGGGTGGATGTTGGAAGGATATGACCTGGGCCTCAGGGATATGGAGATACAGGAACAATTGGTTCTATGGCGATATGGTTTGGCAGAGTCCCCACTCAAATCTCACCTTGAATTGTAATAATCCCCACATGTTAAGGACAGGGCCAGGTGAAGATAATTGAATCACAGGGGCAGTTTCCCCATACTGTTCTCGTGGTAGTGTGGTGGAATCTTTGGGGTCCACCTCTCTGACTGGTGGCACCTTTGCCCGAGTTCTTGTCCTGTGTCCAGGAAGAATGAGGTATGCAGACAAGTGGAGGTTAGGCAAGACAAAGAAAAGCTTTACTGAGTGTTAGAACAGCTCAGAAAATACCCACAGGGGGCAGCTTCTCTCTGTAGGCACATTGTCTCATTGAGTGTTCAGCTCTCAGCATAGTGGAGATCCTGGAATGGGTGGCTCCTCTCTGCCAGCAGTTACCCTGTGAAGTGTTCAGCTCTCAGCAGAGAGGAAGCCCTGGCTGGGGTAGCTTCTCTCTTCAACTGGTCATCATGACATCTGTTGCTCTCAGCAGAGAGGAAACCCTGGAGAAGGTAGCTCCTCTCTGTAGACAGGTCCTTCTGTCATCTTCCCAGCTCTCAGCAGAGAGGCTAGGTCCTCTCTGCAGCTGGTCATCCCATTGTCTCTCTGTCCCCTCCTCTGTTCTGGCTGAATCTGAGGTTTTTATGGGCCTTAGAGGGGAAGAAGTACATGCTGATTGATCCATGGGTGCCCATGTGTGGGCCCGGAAAAGGCATCACAAGTTCCCCCTCTGGTCTGTGGGACTGGCAACCCAGACCCCAGCCTTCAGGTACTCCCTGGCCTGAAGGTGAGGCCTCACCAGGGACTTGCCCCCTTCTGCCCAGGAGCCCGTCTGCCTCCTGCCACCAGCCGTGGTGCCTGAGTTTCTTGCACCAAGAGGCACCTGCAGGCCAGCGCTGAGCCACCTTCAGCCCCCACTCTTGGCTTCCCCCTTGCACTTGTTGGTGCCCAAAGTCCAGAGGGGGCCACGGCAGTAGGGCTCAGGCGTGCACATACCCAGCTGGTCTGTGACAGAGCTTGGGCTTGACTCTATCCCTGCTCCAAGATCGGAGTGGGTGCCAGCAGTGGGGAGAGCCCAGGCCATGGGAGCAAACACCCCTGAGCCTGCAGGGACATGGGGTCTTCCTGGGCCCCCAAGGGTGAAGACTACAGAGACATTCAGGTCCTGTGCCTGGGAGAGTGGCTGCAGCTGTACCCAGGAAGCTCCCACCCCACCAAATTGCTTGGGGTGGGGAAGTTCTGCTTGTCCCTGGCTCCCACTGGCTCTGTGGAGCATGCAGCCCCAGACACAGCCCCCAGATCGGAGCAGGCCTGACAGCAGGGAGAAGTGAGGCAGTAGGGGCGGGCACTTCTGAGCCTGTGTGGGGCAGGAGACCTTCCCAGGATGAGAGCACACGGAGGTGCTGGTCTACAGCCCCCACTTTGGTGGCTGAAGCTGTGCCTGGGGTGGGCCAGGCCTCTGCCTCCTCCCCTTCCCGCAGGCTCCATGAAGCGTGCAGCCCCAGCTGTGCCCTCTTGCAGCCTATGGCAGGGGCTGCAGGTCCTCGCTGGGCCTGGGCCAGCATCTGGGGCAGGGGCAACATTGCCACAGCTCCCCCATAGCCCTGGTGATCAGGGATGGCCCAGGGTGGAGCAGATCATGGACCCAGGGCCCGGCCATCAGGAGTATCAGGCTTGGCAGTCACCCCGATGTGGGGCAAATCTTCAGGAGGCCCCACGCAGAGCCTCCTCCCAAGGCCCAGGAACTTGGCACCCTTGGTGGTGTGGGTGCAGTCGCTGCACTGCTGCCTAGGTCCCCAAAGCAGGTGTCACTCCCACTTCCTGCCCCAGGCCCCCGAATCTGGCCCCAGCTCCACCTCCCAGGCCAGCCCCCACTCCCGCGTGCAAGCGTGGCACTGCCCTGGACCCAGCTGCGCCTTGGAACTCCTCTCTGCCCACCTGTGCTGCTCCCCCATCAGCAGGCAGCCAGCCCAGGGCTATTGTGGCAGCTCCAGGCACAGCTTCAGCCACCAAAGTCGGGGCTGTAGACCAGGGCCTCCATGTTCTCTTGTCTGGGAAGGTCTCCTGCTCCTCTCAAGCTCAGAAGTGTCTGCTCCTACTGCCTTACTTCTCCCTGCTGCCAGCACCCGCTCCAGTCTCAGAGACAGATCCGGGGCTGCATGCTCCACAGAGCCAGTGGGCAATGAGGGGTTCCCTGCCTCCTTCCCGTGCCCTCCCTGCAGCAGCTGGCATGATGGTGGCCACCACACCTGTACCCTTAGAAGACGTACATCTAACGGCCATTAGGATAGGGATGATGACAGTTCTTAACTGCTTCATGCTGAAAGGGGAGTTGTTTTGGTGAAGCGGCAGCCAGGGCACTCTCAGAGGCCTATCTAAGGGTTCCCAGTATTAGGGAGCCATCGTCTGAGGCTCCACTTGCGGGACCGTTTGGAATGTGACAGCCCACCCCTTTTGTTTCTTCTGAGTTGCAATCAGAAATCCCGGTTGATTCACACCCCACAATTGTCAAATACTACAAATAGCTCTAAATTAAAGCTTCCTTGATTGTGAAAAACAGAACACAGGGATATGAATGTTCCAAGTGAAGAGCCAAAAAAGGTTACTTCAGTCTTCCCTTAGTTCAGATCACCTGGTCAAGTGCTGCTCCCAATCTCCACAGTTATTAGAAACCTGCATTTGTGGAGTACAATTCATCCTTTGAACAAGACAATTGTTGGTGAATGTCAAGATGTCCTAGGGCAGTCACAGCAAAAAACACAATTGACAAAGAAATTTGGTCACTTCTGACCAAGTTTGGTCATAATAATCTAACATAACAACTCTAATTATGATTGATAACACATACTCAGAATCAGAATTTTAGAAATCCCATACCATTTTAGAATACATATTAACATAACACACTAAAATATAGGCTGGAGATTAAACACCTCCTTATTTTGACAAACGTATGTAACTAAACATATCCAATTATCCTATTTGCATCTCCCTTGAATGCTCAAGGGGCACTCTGAGGCATCCAAAGTCAGGGGTCGGAAAAGACAATTTTGACACTGAAATTTGATTTTGGGATGCCTATCACATATATTAAAGGCTTAAAACACTGAATTTCAGGTTACAGTAAGTCATCCATTTAGCCAAAATGATGACTCAAATTTTAAAAAAGCAAAAATCTTTATCATTAAGAAGGAAAACCTACTTTTTCAATCTGTCTCCCGTCTTTCCCTTATTTTTCCAGTGGTTTATTCACAAAGCGAACAAAATTTTTTATTTCACAAAAATCTTGTTCAAGAGATGGAAAACCAAATTTCACCTTTGCATTAGTCTACTGTCAATGTCAGCCCCAATTTTTATAATGAAACCTTACAGATGAATCCCTCCATCTTAATCAGTTTGACCATGGGGTGAGATTCTTATAAACCTTTTATAACCCTTTACAATTTTTGTTAAAAAGCAGGTCAGTGCCTCAAGGAATGTTTGTTATGCTTTTATTCCAATGTTCAATTTATGGAAAAACCAAATAATACTCTTTTGAATTTAGTCAATATGTGCACACACATAATTTTTTTAAAGATTAATCTTTACAAACCTTCCACAACTTGTTTAAACCTTTAGCTTTATTTTTTTCTAATTAACCCCTTAAACTAGGCAAAAAAATTACATTGTCATGCCTTATACTTTTACTAAAGTCACATTTTACTCTCCTTAATCACCTCACATGTAAGTCTATTTTCAGTAGTTGCAATTAAATGTTATCATGGTAATTCTTGGCAATTTTAAAATTTGGTGCAAAACCTGGTAAGTTATTTTAATTATGTACTAGCTGCAGATAAGGTCTGACATGTTCCAGCATGGGCGTGATTAACTCTGCATGCCCCCAGGCCCTGCCAAACTGTAAAGCCAGCCAGGCAAACAATTTTCAAGAGCCAAAGAGGCAGTTTATGGTCTTAAACCATTTAGTAAACTTCATATCTAACTGCATAATTTGAAACATATGTCTACATTATGGAGAACTAAAAAGCATTACAGCTTTATTTTCCTTTCAAAATATTTTAGCAAAATGCGTCGTTTTCTATAAGCCAATAGTTAGAGCTGTTTCTTTATATGTAAATATGACACACATATATAGCTACACAGACTAACAGAAGAATATCTGGTAGTTGTAAGGTTTTTCATTTGCCAATCTCCTAATTGTATTACTGGCTTTGGGGTGGAGGCTTTAAGAACCAGGGATAGAACTTTTGAAGGTATAGTAAGTAAGCATAGCTGGAAGACAAAAACACATTTTGAGAGGGATCCATCTACCTCTAATTCATGGAGCTCCATGAGGAAAACAGAGGTTTTTCCCAAAACAGTATCAGCAGCCCCTCCCCCATTTTCTCAAGGAGTCCCAAGCCATCAGAAGTCATCTTGGAGTCTCTCATGTGCATTAAGAATGACAAGACAAAAATGGAGAAAAATAACTCAGTCAACTGGGAAGAAAAAACTTTTCTCTAGAAAAACAAGATTCATGAAGAGAAATGACATAAAGGCCTTTTGAATATACCCATAGCTTGGGTTTCCATCTGTAATTACACTGACAGTTAACCATAGCATTCCTTTTTAAAGATATTATTTTGAATCTCTTATTACCCAATCTTAGCCATGTCAAATGGCCAATACATCTGGCTTTTGAGCTAATAGAAAGGCAGAGAATTCAGTGATTTTTTTTTAACCAGTCCTACAACCAGTTTGCATACACAGGGAGAAGCCAGAAGTTCAACTGGTAAGAACTTTTACCCTTTTGCCAGCATATCAGGCTTCTGGGCTTCCCTCCCTGAGCTATGGAGCCCTATTGACCATGGAGTCCTATGAAGGGGAACAGACAAAGAAAAGTTGTCCCTCCTCAAGAGATTGCCAAGTATTTTAAGGTTTGGGGAATTCAAAGTCTTCTCAGTTTGGGGGATGCATCCAAGGACAGTAGCCTGTGGTACAGCTTTTTCCAGAGTCTGAGGGTCAAAGGAGTTTCAGTAATTTAGGATGCGCTTGTGAGGAGTGCAGTGCAAGCTAAAGGTTTGGTTACCCAACTGGAAAGAAGTGAAAAAAATCATCCTTTTGTTCCTCTCTTTCTGTGAATACCCAGAGTACACGACAGAGAGAAAAAAAGGTATCCCTTTTTCTTCTTCCGAACTTATATCCCTGAGTCTCAGTGACCTGTGCAGTTGCCAGCCATGGGGGCAAGTGTGACCTTTACCCATGAAGTAGGGAGGCATAGCCAGCAGGAATATTTGCACTCACCTGAGCAGTGCCTAAGCCTCCCACTGTCAGTAACCTTTGAATTCCCTAGATCTTATCTATGCCATGGATACACGTATGACTTTCATCCATGAAGCAGAAAGACCTAATCAGCAGGAATTAATCATGCTCACCTCTGCTGTGCCCCTCAACTCCTGCTGTTATCTGCCTCAGGTCTAGTCTTCCATTCAAGGGCTTCAAACTGAAGTTTGGGACAAGAAGGCATCCCTGGAGGGTGTATGGATCCATTAAATTAGTCCCATGTGGCTCTCATCAAATTGCAGCTAGCACCTGGTAAAGGCAGCTCCTCCACTGCCTCCCTATCACTAGCAGGTGAAGCTGTGGGATCAGGTACTCCTCAAAGAAGGGAGAGAAAGGGAGTCCCAGAAACTGAGGACATGACCCAATAAGGTGCCTCCTAAAAGGAAAAAAGCTGACTCCTCCCATAGAAAGGCTCTCTGTATTCATAGGACTATGTTGACTTCTGACATGGTGGAAGAAGGGGACTTGAGATACTCCTCATGGTTGTGCCAACAGAGGAGGGAGGCCTAGGTTGGAGAGGAAAACTGAAAGGCCAACTTGAGTCCAGGAGGTGGTACATCCTCCTTCCCTCAACCTCCAGTGTCATCTAGGGTTCCTGGATGGCAATGGTAGTCTGAAACACTGGAACCAGGCAGAGGAGCCCTAGGACCTGTCGGCCCTGCTGCACCATTGAAGAGAACAGCCCTGGACTGATAGACCCACCTCAGGGACAGTCCTCCCTCCAGTTCTTCACATTTTCAGCAGTCCACAGGTGCCTCTTGGTGACTTTGGCATCCATAAGCCTGAAATCCATAAGCCTGTTAGAGCCTCTACTTTGGCATCCATAAGCCTGTTAGAGCCTCTACTTTTTGCCTGTATCTCCCCTCTTTTTTTCTGTACTTCCTCTTAGTTCCCACTGCAAAGGATCAGAGTGGCCATGCCCAGGAGGCCCAGTAAAGTACCATCTGGACCCAGAGCCCATTTCCACAGCCCCCTATTGACATCAGGAGCTGTGTGATAAATTCATCCCCTAGGACCAGCTGACCCTCGATCAAATCAGGAGACAGAGACAGAGGTGTGCTTCACCTAGGCCCCTCCCGGCCCCTCCAGGAAGGCAGTGTGGACTCCCATCCATCCCTGGTGCCCAGTGCAATTGAGAGGCCTAGTCTCAGTCCCTTGTAAGCTCTCCAACAATCACACCTGAAAGTGTTTCCTCCTCCATGCTTCCATTTCATCTTTGGGGTCCCATTTAGGGTCCTCCAATGGTACTACTATTCTTCCAATTAAATAAGGCTCTTTTTCCTCCCTGGCCTTATATGAGGTATAAAGTTCACTCTCAAAATTCTTTTCCACTTACAGGGTGGCCTGTTTTTCAGCAGTGATCAGGGTTTGATTCAAAATTAACATGACTTCTTTCCAGGAGAGCTCAAATACTCAGGTTAAGTTCTGGAAAGCCACGATATATCTGTCAGGGCTGTCTGAAAACTTGCTAAGATCCCTCTTAATTTGCCTTAAATCCTTTGGAGAAAAGAGGATCTGGACCTTAATGGGGCCATATTCACCAGGCATCTGTTGTAGAGCAGGATTGAGACTGGAATCTGCCTAACATGAGGATTCCTAGGCAAGAACAAGTTTGGAAGAGAACTTGGATAGGGAGGAGTAGAGGGAGTTGATTCCCTGGCTGGAGGTACCTCTGGGGTTTGCTTCCCTATTTCCCTGGAATTCTCCTTGCAGCCTCTCCTGAGATGGTTGGTAAGAGGTCTGAATCAATCCTACAACAGAGGCAAATGTCTGAATTATCCTGCAAGGAAAAGGCCTGTACATATGGGACCTCAGACTACTGGCTCTCGTGTTTACAGAGAAGGCCCAGCTGCAGGATGGTATTGATATTAGTGCTTCCTTCCCAAGGCTTCTTTTGTGTGCCTCAAGGTGCTTGGCACTACATTGGCAACCAAGGAAATGACAAGGACATTTTTGCCACAAATTCACATACAGGTACCAAGGCACACTTTGCTTCATCTGTGCTATTGCTATTCTTAAACTTTCATTTTATGCTTTTGATGACTAAGCCAAAGGCTCCTTCTGCCCAGTAACATATCTGGTTTGCAACAACATCCATAACATTTTACATTGTATATGAAGAGATATGAACCTTGACAGCTGTGAAAGAAAGAAAGAATAATAGGAAAGACTGAAGATCCTAGTGTCATATCAGTCAGGGTCTAGAGCTAGTCCAGGGGCCTTTGGATTAAAAGTGGAGGGTGAGACAAAGAGAAGCTTTATTGAGTGTGAGACAGCTCAGAGGAGACCCTCAAGGGAAGCTCTTCTCTGCAGGCAGGTTGTGCTCAGCTCTCAGCAGAGAGGAGGCCCTGAAGAGGCCAGGTCCTCTCCGCAGCTAGTCATCCCATCATCTCTCCATTCTCTCTTTTGTTCTGGCTGAGCCTGGGGATTTTATGGGCCTCAGAGGGGAGGAAGTGCTTCCTGATTGGTTCATGGGCAGCAATGGGAAGTCCAGAGAAGGCACAAGTTCCCACTCTGGTCTGGTGAGACTGTCAGGCTAGACCTCAGCCTTCTAGCCTGGGGTGGCCTGAAGGGGGGGCCCTGCCACAGACCCTCCCCCTTCTGCCCAGGAGCCTGTTTGCCTCCTGCCACCTTCTATGGTGCCTGGGCTGCTAATGCCAAGGGGTGCCTGCAGGCCAGCACGAAGCCACTCTCAGCCCCCTAGTCTCAGCTCCTCCCACTGCACCTGTCAGCACCCAAAGTCCAGAGAGAGCCAAGGTGGCAGGACCTGAGCATGCACATATCCAGCCAGGTGGGACGGTGCCTGGGCTCAGCTCCAGCACTGCTCCCAGATTGAAGCCTGCACCTGTAGCAGGAAGAGGCCAGGCAGTGGGAGCAGATACTCCCTGAGCCTGGGGGAACAGGGGCTCTTCTCACTCCAGAGAGTGCAGACTGCAGAGACCCCCATGTCCTGAGCCTGGGAGGGTGGCTGCAGCTGCACCCAGGGAGTTCCCTCCCACCAACTTGCAAGGGGCAGGGCTCCTGCTGGCTCCATGGAGCCTGAAGCCCTGGTGATGCCTCTGAGAATGCAGCAGGCACTGATAGTGGGTAGAAGCCAGGCAGTGGGAGCAGGTATTTATGAGCCTGCAGGGAACAGGGGACCTTCCTGGGCCAAGAGCACACTTAGGCCCATACCTACAGCCCTGACTGGTGGCTGCAGCTGTGTAGGGCTGGGGTAGGGGAGGGCTGCTGCCTCCTCCTGGCTTCCACAGGCTCCGTGGAGCATGCAGCCCCTGCAGCGCCCCTCACAGCCTGGAGTGGGTGCTCCAGATCCTTGCTGGGCCCAGGCCCGCACCTGGGGCAGGGTGACATCACCATGAGCTCCCCCCATTGCCCTGGCACTCAGGGGCAGCCGGTGGTGGAGCAGATCACGGGCCCCAGTCCTGCCGTCTGGTGTGTCAGGCTCCCTGGTCACCCCTACGTGGGGCGGATCCTGGGGATGTGGCCAGGGCAGCCCTGCACAGAGCCTCCTCCCAAGGCCCAGGAACCCCACATCCTTAGTGGGGTGGGCAAAATTGCTGCATCCCTGACTGGTTAGTAAGTGGGCACTTCTCCCACTTCCCACCCCAGCCCCTGACACGCAGCCGCAGCTCCACCTCCCCAGGCAGGCCCCAGCATTCCATGTTCAAGGACAGCATCTACCCCAGCCCAGCTCTGCCTTGAGACCCCTCTCTGACTAACTATACTGCTCCCCTGCCAGCTGGTAACCCAGCCCCTCCCCATCACAGCAGCCTGCAGAGCAGTGGGCTGTGGGGTGGGGTCCGTCTGCCTCCTCCCCGTGCCCTCCCTGCAACAGTGGGTGTGGTAACTGCTAGCTGGCTGCCACCATCAGTAGTGAATAAGGCTTGCAAGATCTGATGTTTTATAAATGGGAGATCCTGCACAAGCCCTCCTGCCTGCCACCATTTAAGACTGCTCCTCATTTGCCTTCTGCCAGGATTGTGAGGCTTCCCCAGCCATGTGAACTGTGAGCTTTCCTTTATAAATTACCCACTCTCGGGAATGTCTTTATCAGCAGCGAGAAATAAACTCATACACCTGGGCAGGATGTACTCTGGTGGTGGCTCAGGTCTCAAAGTGTTGCCATGTTGCAGTAGCCTGGGTCCCAGGAACTGGGGTCAACCCAGCATGGATTTCCAGTTGCAAGCACTCTAGGCAGCTCCTCACACTGGAGTCAGCGCCTGTGACGGCTGTGGGGCTCTCCTGCAGCCGGAACTGCAGATGTCTGTGGCACGAATGGGCTGCTGGACATTTCTGGCTCACCTTTTTCCTTCAGTGACTATTCCCTCTTGGCTGTGGACCAGTCCATTCTATCCATCGTCCTGAGTGTCCATGCCTCAGAGCGTCTTTGTCACTCCCTGACTGAATTCCAGTGTTCTCCCTTAGACATCCTGTTCAATGTGTGGATATCTATTTCTTCTTTGTGAAAGAGTGAGTGCTGGGTTCCGCTAGTCAGCCATCTTGATGACATCCTCAGCAGTGGTTTTATTTTAATATAGCTTTACACTCAGCAGAGAGAGCCCATCTATACAGTATCATTCATGATTTGGTTTCTAATCTATACCCACTACCAATTCTAAAGTGCATTAAACAAGACTATCATGTGTTCCCACAGTGGATGGTGTTTACCTTCCTAGAACATGAGAGGCTCTTGAGCCTATTTCGTTAGACACTTGAACGGCTCATATCACCACCAATGTCAACTTCAACTGAAAGATTAGGAGGAAAACTTAGTAAATGATGCATGAGCATTTTATATTCAAGGGTTATTCTTCTTAATAAATAGAAAAATAAATATAAAAGACAAGAATGCCCTCTGGAAATTTGATGTTTCACCTGTAAAAGATTTTCCTAAAATCCTTACCCAGACTTATTGTGGCCAAATAAAGATGATAAGATTGAATACTGTAGAAAATAACCCGTATGTGGTGGTCCATTTTCAATTCTAAGTGCTGTAATGAATGCAACAAAGAAGTAAAGAAGCAGAATTTACTGTCAGCAGCCCCTTCTTTCCCTTTCATCCCGCAGCCAGACACCTATCAGTCAGGGCCCACTTAACCACCCCCTCCCAACCCACCAAAGAATTTAGTTTAGGCTGGCTTGCGGCATAGATAAGTCTGCTCTTTTTTATCAGCTAAGGGCAGCCACTAGGGCTATAGGTCAAATGTTTAAAAACGTCCTGAGGCAGTCACAGTGCATTATGGGCTGCAATAAATTGCAGCAGAAAGACCCTAAAAAACATACTCGAACCCTTAACACATCTACCAATAGGCAGGTCAAGGAAGATTGTAAACCCACAGAACTCAGCCAATGAAGGACTGGGAGGGACTTGAACACTAGGAAATAAATGGCTTGTTAAACCGTTCGGGTTGTGCCTCCATGCCAAACACCCAGTCTCCAAAACTGCCGTTAAAGTCTCACTTCTGCTTTTCTCTGTGCCCTGGAGTCCATTCTTTGGCTTTGGACCGGTGAGAGCGTTTCTTATAAATGCCAGTGTGATTTTTTCCCTGCGGGCTTGCTGTAACATAAACTAGTGAGCTTTCAATGGTTGGATTTTATCTGTTTTGAGAGTTCTTTTTTCTTAATAGATTTAATTGCTGCATTTAGAAAACAACTTGGTTTACCTTTATGCTGCAAAATGTAGTTTAATCTTACTTTTAGCAGCATATTTTCTAGAGAGTCAGTTATAGCTTAACAAAAGCCAGATCTCAGTTCCCTTTTTTCATTTTAAATACCCTACTTTGGGTTTTTTCTTATGGGTTCTGTTAAAACTAACCAGGACGGCATGTGTGGCGATAAGAAACAGGATTATTTAAGGTTTTTTTTTGTTTTTGTTTTTGTTTTCAGAGACCATCCGAACTCTATTGCACTGTTTTTTCTCTGGAATTGATAATCCTATTTCAGCATCTAAATATTATCCTCTTCAACCTCCAGAAGGACTTTAACCAATCAGCCATCTCCTCTTCCATATGCACATTGAACACAGGTTCTTTCCTTTTATTTACAGTATGTGCAGTGCTCACCAACCAAAGTAGCTTCTCTCTGTGGCCACCTTTTCAGGTTATTGTGCTTACACATTTTTCTTCCATCACATCCTTGAAAAATGACCCTACTTTTATACGTTTCAGTACTTTACCACCTATTCTCTAATTAACTCAGCATAAACCAGCTTCTGTACCCGTCCCTCAAATGAAACCACACCATGAAATATTCACCATGGCAGAGGCTCCAGAGATGAGCTACTCATCTTCATCTCTCTGCAGTGGTTGCCATGTTTGATCACCTTTTCTCCTTCTTAGATACCACATCAGCTGAACTCTTCTGAGCCTTCTCCTAGTATGGGGCTGATTTTTTTTGGGAGGGTTAAAACTCCACTTTTTAGAATAAAAGAGTACAAATCTATGTTAATGAGTATCCAATATATAAAGATATAATTTTTTTGACACCAATAAGATAAATGGGAGCAGGGAGGAGCTGTAAAGAGGTAGAATTTCTGTATGTGATTGATGTTATCAGTTTAAATATGTTTATTTGATTTTAAGTTCTGTGGTACATGTGCAGGATGTGCAGGTTTGTTACATAGGTAAACATATGTCATGGTGGTTTGCTACACCTAGCAACCCATCACCTAAGTATTAAGCCTAGCATGCATCAGCTATTTTTCCTGATGCTCTCCCTCCCGTCGTGTCTCCCCACTTCCCACCAGGCCCCAGTGTTTGTTGTTTCCCTCCCTGTGTCCATACGTTCTTATTGTTCGTCTCCCACTATAAGTGAGAACATGCAGTGTGTGGTTTTCTGTTCCTGTGTTAGTTTGCTGAGGATAATGGCTTCCAGCTCCATCCATGTCCCTGCAAAATACATCATCTCATTATTTTTCATGGATGTATAGTATTCCATGGTGTATATGTACCACATTTTCTTTATCCAGTCTATAATGGGCCTTTGGGTTGATTCCACATCTTTGCTATTTTGGATAGTGCTACAATGAACATATGTGTGCATGTATCTTTATGAGGCAATGATTTATATTCCTCCGGGGATATACACAATAATGGCATTATCTTTATAAGACAATGATTTATATTCCTTTGGGTATATACATTGCAATGGTATTCTGGGTCAAATGATATTTCTGGTGCTAGGTCTTTGAGGAATTGCCACACTGTCTTCCACAGTGGCTGAACTGATTTACATTCCCATCAGCAGTGTAAAAGCGTTCCTATTTGTCTGCAGCCTTGCTAGCAGCTGTTGTTTCTTGACTTTTTAATAACAGCCATTCTCACTGGTGTGAGATGGCATTTCATTGGTTTTGATTTGTGCCTCTCTAATGATCTATGGTATTGAGCTTTTTTTCATATGCTTGTCGGCTGCATAAATGTCTTCTTTTGAGAAGTGTCTGTTTGTATCCTTTGCCCACTTTTTTTTATGTTTAATTTTTTTTGAGACGTAGTTTCACTCTTGTTGCCCAGGCTGGAGTGCAATGGCATGATCTAGGCTCACCACAACCTCCGCCTCCCGGTTTCAAGCAATTCTCCTGCCTCAGCCTCCGGAGTCGCTGGGATTACAGACATGTGCCACCATGCCTGGTTAATTTTTTATTTTTAGTAGAGACGGGGTTTCTCTATGTTGGTCAGGCTGGTCTTGAACTCCTGACCTCAGGTGATCCACCCGTCTCAGCCTCCTAAAGTGCTGGGATCACAGGCGTGAACCACCGCGCATGGCCTCCTTTGCTCACTTTTTAATGGGGTGTTTTTTTTTCTTGTAAATTTAAAACAGGAATTTTTACAGGTGACAAAACAAAGAACCTGAGACTTTTGTTACCTGTCCAAGGTAAATTGTGGACCTGGACTCAAATTCCAGAGGTCCTGTACTTTGCAGTTCTCTCTCTCAGAAGTGCTGCCGCTGCTGCCCATGAAATAGTGCAAATTAGGAAAAGAAGACACTTTGGGCTAAACAATAGAAAAGGTTTTTTCCTCTGACATAGAGAACAGGCTTGCGGAGCAGAGAGCAGGCTGGACTTGGGTCTCAAGGCCCGTCCCCGTCCTCCTGCATCCTGTAGGAAACCGTCTGCGGCAACCCAGGAGTGCCCCCTTTCTGTCTCTCTCTCTTTCCCTCCCCACCCCCGCATCCTTCCCTCTCTTCTCCCACCCTTTTCTTCATTGACCCTGAGTCCTTTTCCTGAGTCTAACGAGGCCGTCGGGGCGGTCCGGTTTTCAGAAGGCAATTTCTTGTGCGTTTATCCCTATGGGATTTTGCTTCGCTGGGGCTCCAGGAGACTAAAGAACCCCAAGGCCCACCCAGCACCACCTGCCGCGGTCCCCTGCTCGCTGCTGAGGCGTTCGCGCCCACTTTGGGCGCCCACGGGCACCTGCCGCGCTTCCTGCCTCCCGGGCGGCGGCTGCTGGGAGACTTCAACTGCAACGCTGAAAGCACAGCCTGTTCGGGTCGTCTTCACAGCCGCGATAAGGTGAGCATTTCACATGTCTGAGAGGTATCTTTAGTACTTTGTCCAAATTTTGGAAATAATGGAATTTTGGAAATATTTTATCTTAGACTTTCAGCATTCCCAGGTTGATCCGCCGCCTGGTGAACTCGGCTTCCTGGTTGCCTAGGTTACAGTAAAAATAGCAAAGATTCCGGGCACTTGGCTGGGCTTTTTCCAAATCCACGGAGCCGCGCCTGGGCCCCCAGCCTGCCCTCCCGCGAGTCCGGCGGGTCCTCGGGCCTGGCCGGCGACCGAGCGGGACCCGACCCAAGACCCTGCGCTCCTGCCCCTGCGCGGAGGCCGATCCCGGCGTGCGCTGCGTTTTCCTTCCTCTTAGTTCTACTCCTTTCCGTAAGAATCTGCGCCCAGATAGAGAACATTAAACGGTCAAGTTTCCAAACGCGATGAGGTCACTTTAAGAATTCAAAGGACTTGAGGCACCTGCCCGGGGGAGGTGGGGGGACGTCCCTCGGCTCCCCCTCCCCGGAAACGCCTGAGTCCGGCGGCGACCTCGGGGACTCCCAGGCCAACGCCAGGAGCGGAGCGAGTGCGGAGTTCGGAGCCTGCTTGCCCCAGCGTCCCGCTGGCGGTCTGCAGCCCGGCCAGAAGGTGAGGGGGGCGGGGAAGCACCGCGCGGGAGGTGAGGGCGGGGACCCCGTACGAGAGATGAGGACGGGCGCTGGCACCCGGAGCGCTGCGAGGGGCGGGCCCGGGCGGGAGTGAGTAGGCGGGGACGACGGGGCGGGGGCGGGAGCTGGGGAGATTCGCCAATCGGTGCGGGCTCCGGTTGTCCCCAGCCCCGGGCCCGGGCAGCTGGGCACCCGGGCGCAGTTCCCCACCCGGTGCGGACTTCGGAACCCGCCGGAGGACTGACGGGCGCCGCCCCGCGAGCGCATCTCCGCTGGACCCGGCGCCCCGGCCGGTCCGTTCCCGGCGAGGATGCGCGCCCTGGCTGCCCTGGACGCGCCCCCGAGCGAGCGGCTACTTCCCCGGGACCCCGAGGCTCCCCGCGACCCCGACGCCGCGCGGCCAGCGCGCAGGAGCGCAGTGGAGAGGCTGGCGGCCGATCGCGCCAAGTACGTGCGGGGCCCGGGGGCGGGCCGGGGCGCAGCTTCCGAGGGCATCGGCCCCGGAGCGGTCAAGTGCCTGGGAACCGACCCTGGGCCCCCGGCCCGCGCCCCTGCCCCGGTGGCGCGCAGGGCTATTGCGCGGAAGCCGCTGAGACCCGACTCGCTGATCATCTACCGCCAGAAATGCGAGTTCGTGCGAGGACCGGGCGCCGACGGCCGCAGGGCGAGCCTGGTGAAGAAGCTCTTCCAGGGGCCAGGCAAGGACAAGGCGCCGGTGCCCCCTGAGACTCCCCGTACGGGCGAGGAGGGCAAGGCCGGGAACCCGGAGACCGTCCCCACCAAGCCTGACCCCGCAGCGGCCCCCGCGCCCCCCGAGACCTCAGCCCCCTCCGCGCGCTCCGGCTCCGCGGCGCCCTCCAGGGCCCCGGCCGCGCCCCCTGGCCCAGAGCCGCGCGTGGTGAGGCGACGGGGTCTGCAGCGCTCGCAGTCGGACCTCAGCTCGCGCTACTCCGCCGCCCTGGAGTCTGACACCTTCTTCCAGTACTGCGGCCTGGACCCCGAGGTGGTGGAGGCCCTGGGCAGGGAGAACTTCACCGCGGGGTCGGACCGCGTGACCCTCAAGGTGCGCAGCGTGAGCGTCGCCACCTCCGGCAGCGGCTTCTCCCGGCACAGCGGCGGCGGCGACGACGGGCTGCAGGAGGAGGAGCTGGTGGAGCAGGTGCCCAGCACCACCTCGGTGGTCGAGAGGAACGCCCGCATCATCAAGTGGCTGTACACCTGCAGGAAGGCCAAGGAGACCCCCGGCCAGGGGCTGCAGGGGCCGGCGTGACCGCCTGCGCGGGAGCGGAGCGGGGCCCAAGGTGTGTGCCAGGAAGGCTGGGGGCGGGGCTGGCTGTGTGCCGGGGAGCCAGAGCGCGCGGAGGGGGGCTGGGGTCTCGGCGGGCGCGGGGGCCGCTGCGGGGCCGGGCTTGGTGGGGACTGTCTCCGGGTTCCCCGGGGGGGAGTGAGCCTCGGAGAGTGGGACCCTGCTGGGCGGTGGCCGGTCACAGCTGATGCTTAGAATTGAGTGCGATTTGGAGCTGCGGTGTGAAAGAGACCCAAGACACAGACGCAGAGGGTTGTGAGCTGAGCCCCGGGTGCTGGAGAGCAGAAGGTACCAGTCCAGCTACCTGCAGATCCAGGCCCTTAGCAGTCTGCTGCGTCCGGCCTCCTGGAAAAGCAATTCTGCAAATTAACGTGTCCCATTTGGCTTATTATTGTGAAAACAGGAGAAATCCAAAATGCTGCCAGAAAGCAATTTTGCACCCCCGGTATTATTACCTGCGCTGGAAACGGCTTAAGAGCCCTATTCCTGAGTGCGTTGACCTGCGCTGTGGGCGGTTCTGACGTTTGATTGGAGCTGACCTGTCCGCCTGCAGCCCTAGGTAGGCGCTGCTGTCTCACTGGAACAGAAAGGAAGGCTCCCTGTGCTTCCTGGAGGCCTGTGCTGAAAGGGGTGACAACTTCTCCACAGGATCTTGTCAGCACTTTGACTTTCACTTAGCAACAAAGATCTTTGTTTGGCTAAATTTTATTTAAGTTGTTTTGAGAGCTTCAGTTTTTTAAACTAGGCAAATTGCACTAGATTGTAAAGAGAGTCTAGTTTATTTGCCTCTGATGATACTGCAGGAAGTAACTCCCTTTTGGACAACCAGTAGTGCCGGATTGACTTAGGGCTTCTTTAGCTTTTCACTGGGGAACTAAGGAGTGCTGGTTCTCACTGTTAGCCTGCTCTTCCCTATTGCTCTTCCCTATGGGCATTTTACAAAGTAGTGAAGAGAAAGTACCTTTTCAGGGCTCTCTTTGATAACCAGGAATTTAAACATTGCAACACCTTTTTTCTCTTATCCTACAATGACAACTTGCTATCAATAAATTTTTTAAATCATGAAATGAAATTATTGTCTGCCATTGTGATAAACTAATTGAAGATGCATGGCAGCCTGTAGAGTTTGGGGGAGGCTGCCCAAGAGATGTTTGCACAGGACTCACCTATGTTTGACAACTGAAAAAATATCCAGTAACTTCTCTGGCTATGACTTTGGTATAGACATAAAAATTTGGTTAATTCAGTCTTGTTCTTGAACTCAGAAGTCTCAGGACTTAAGTCCTTCCTTATAATTTATAGAAGACTTGTGTTTTCCACTAGGCTAAGTCCCCAACATATGTATATAGACAAAGTTCTAAAAAACAAACAAACAAACAAACAAACAAACATGAATTTGTAGTTTTCACAAACTGTCCTTTGGATCTGGGTTGAATGAATGTTGGCAAGGGTATTTTAATGATGGTACCATATGTAGGGCAGGAGCTCTGGAGGGTGGCCATGGTCACTGGAGGGACACAGTCTGGTAGATAGTGCCCTAAACCAGAATTAAGGGCCTGTCTTATGTTAGCAAGTGATTCCTGTACTATAGACCAGGCTTTCTTTGTCCAAAAAAGAAGGGAGGTAGGCAGATGGTTTTGAACCTCTACATTTTCTGGTCTGTCTAGTAATAATTTGTGTTGCATAATTAAAACCCAGAAATGGAAAAAAAAAAGTTGTCTATTGAAATATGTGAAAAGCAAATTTATGAATAAGCTCCCTCCACGTAGCCAGAACATGTGCAGCCAGTAGGTAGACTTGGTGGTATAGTGGTGAGATAATAATATGGCATACAAATAGAACCAAAATATAACCTGAAAACATAAAAATAAAAGCAGCCGGCTCTGATGCCTCCAGACCCCGGCTGGTTCCCATCTCCAGTTAGCCAATGTCAAAATAGTCATCTGAGTGAGAATTTAGTTGACTTCATAGACTAAATCCTAAATACCTTTTAGGCTTGAACCTATGAAAAATATAAGAAGCTTAGTTAGCCTGTGAGAACTTTCACTTTTATAACAAGGAGAAGAGAAATAGTTGAAGGAAAAGGGAAAGTTACAGCAGGTTTGGGAAGGCACTAAGGGTAGGGGCAGGAAAAAGAGGCTCCTGGGCTTCCTCCTCTCCTCGTCTTCCTTCACTTGAATCCGTTTGTTTCAGGCTGGAGACAATGGCACCTGTCTTCTGAGAAGTTTTACATTATTTCTCAGAGCAGGGGGACAATGGCACAGAAGCTACCCCAGTTTTTATATGGAATCTGCAGTCACCAGCACTATGAAGATCTCCTTCACTAATGTACTCCCCTAGACCCAAACCAGTATTATTTCTTTGAAACTGCAATGCAGAGACCGACTGCCTGGCTGCCGGGGGCCGGGGGTATGAGAAGAACATGGTAGCCTGGGCTTTCTCCAGATCCCTGGAACAGGGTCCACTCATGACTTCAGCCCCTGCACAGCTCCCCGCCTCCCTGCACTGGTGTTCCCTCTGGAGGAGGCCAGCAGGAAGAGCAAGGACAGAATGTCACACCTGGTCAGTGGGGCGGTCTTCTGACTTCTGGCAGAAGTCCCTTGTTCTGAGACCAGTTCTGCAACTTCTGGAAGATGCAGAAGCAGGAAATTAAGCTGTGCTTTTTCTGCTGAAATTTATAAGGATTCATTTTAGGTTTTCATGAAAGATTCAGAAAACTTGAGATGAACAAAGGTAGGTTTTCTAAGTGAAAGAGAAAACAAATATATTTTATAATATGTGGTTTTTGTCCCCTTGGTAGATAGAGATTTATACATTATAATAAAAATGTCTCAATTACAATAGAACTAAGTTCTTAAGTTTCTTGCCCTGTGGGGTGAAGATAATTGCTTTCAAAACTGAGACTATCAGAATTGGGGAATGACTCATATAATCTGCACACAAGTCCTCTGGGGAACCCATGAGTAATGGTTGTATATGGGTAATTTTGGTCTTCTATTTCCCAGAGTTTAGTTTATGAAAATCGCTCTTTTATCTGCTGTTATTTAGTCATCTTCCTGTCTTTCAATTCATCAAACAGGATTTGCCAAAATTTAGATCTTTCTAGTTTGCACAGAATATATAAGTTGCTGCTTTTAATACTGGCATAAATAACTTGTCCTTTGGGAACTTAGGGATAAAACATTGCTTAATTTCAAGGGGCAAAAATGTCCAGACATTCCACAGCTACCTTCACATTTATCCTTGACACAAAGAAAAAAGAAGTGCCTGTAGAAGTCCACTGAAGGCTCCTGGAGCAGAGCTGTGCCTCACATTTGCAAAGATGTAGTGGGAATAGAGAGCAAGCGAACTCAGGACTTCTCAGCCTTCCTACTCCTTTCTTCTTTTACTGTTCTGGAAAGCTAAGCAACTAGGAGCACATTTTAGGTAAACAAGTGGCTGGAGTAGCTATGAGGCCACTGTTCCATGTCGTGTGACCCACACCTGGGCCTTTAAGAGATAATGGTGTTTGAAAAGGGAGGAGTCTGATTGCCTTCAGATATTCAGTTTGACTGCCTGCCTATTTTGTTGTCCAACTTTGCGTAGTTAGCACTGGCCTTACCAACATTTAAAGAAGTTTTCTTTACTGCCCCATGAGTAGTTGGAGGCAAAGAGAAATTTGTAAAGCCCAGAAAAAAGCCTGCAGGGAGATGGAATTTGTTCTGCCAGAGAAATGGGATGATATCTGCGTTAAATAAAGTTAGTGACCTCTTTGCAAAATTTAAAATGAAAAAGAAGATGTTTCAAAATGCAGAGAATGTCAAAAAACAAAAACTACAGGGACCAGATCTGTATAATATTTAGTTTTTATTATACTAACTTTTGTCTGGACTGGAGTTGATTCATTGTTTTTTCTTTAACTCCTCAGGAAGCAAACCTTTCCAATGATGAAGACTTCTTGAAGGATTTCATGGGTAACTTGGGATCCCAGGGCCATTTTGCCAGTATGCCTAGGTGACCACGTGATTGCTGTTTTCCCAGAAATACAGCGTCCCATTGACAAAGCTTACGTGCTCTCAGAAGGTTTCAAATACAACAGAGAATATGGGAACACAGATTTTGAAATTTAGCTGAATTGTAATAGCTGAATCTCTAAAAGGCATTTTCCTTGTCTGAGGTGAAACTAGCATTGCTTCCAGAGGGCAGCTGGAAACCCTACAGCCGTTTGGAAATCTTTTTGACTGACTTGCTGACTAAAAGGTACTGTGATACATTTTAACAATATCTAGGTTGATTTTTTTTAAATCAAGGAAAATGAAAACCAAGCATGAATGCCACGTTATGTGCTCCTTTTGACCATCCTGGGCTGATTAGCATCATTTAAATCAAAGTAACCATGAAAAGGTATATTCTGTTTCAATTCTGTGGCCAAAAAAGAGTAAACACACACAGGCTCAGACACACTGACCCCACTTGCCAGAGCATTACTGCACTATAAACTACATTTAAATCCCAAACTATACTACTGTGTATCTTATTTAACAAATCAGAGAACACTTTTAAAATAACTTGAGGACTACAAGGTCATTCTATTAATGGCATTCTCCGTTTGGGTTGTAGGCATGTGGAAGTACCCATTAAAAGATAAATTAGAGTTTAAATACTGATCAATAAAACCTCTTGTAACTGGACAGTTTCTGGAGAGTTGGAAGAAGAATCTTGAGTTTCCTTTGGTCAGATGAATACAGCATTTCACTTTTGCAGCACTATTTAGAATGCACTTCATAGTTCTCTTGTTCCCAACTTCCAAAAAGAACAGAAAACTGGTTTACACGGAACAGAAGCATCTGAGGCAGGGCCTCTTCCCTGTCCTTTGATCTGACTCACACCTTCACATATGACATAATCAACCCAAATTTGACACCAATTCACTCTTTTCTACGAAGAGGATATTCTGAAACAAGGGACAGCCTAAGGGTGGCTGGAATGAGAGTGTTGATGGGGGTTACCGGGTCCCTGATTCTGAACTTGTTCATGACACCCACAGAACCTTCTGAGAAATAATCCAAAGAAAATTTGTTACCCAGCCAATTCTTCAAGAGCTTACTATCAAAATATATCTTTTCAAGAAGAAAATCATTAGCGAGAAGAATGTGGAGGGCAGAGAAGTGGGTTTCTCATTGATATCATATTTTGTTAACCATTTCATTTTGAATTATTCAAGTCTTGGTTAATATTGTATTCTATTTTTGTAACTATTTTACTGTGAGAGTAGGTCATTGGGTTACTTAGATATTTATTTTTACAGTTATTTGTCTTCAGATAGTTTTATTTTACTTCATATGATTTTAGTTTTTATCAGTATAATTTTAAATCATGTTTTTCTTGGTCATCTCTGTATATATTGTATAACTGAATTTTTATTGTTTGACTGCAAGTGGAGTGTTTGCCACTCAATAAAGTTCTCAGTACTGTAGTGACTTGTTTTCAAATAAGTCCCAGATAGATGTTTGGGAGCCTTTGCTGGCCACCAGATGCACCTTTCTGAATACAGACTCTGTCAGGACAGCAGGTCCCCTGATCTAAGCATTTTCCCCAATGGTTGCTCTAAAAATGCTGCTGTTTTTGTGTTCACTGTATTGCACTTAGTTAAAAAAAAAAAGATAATGTTAAAATGAGAGCAATTTTTTAAAGGACCTTGTCATATACTCAATTCCTTATTTTCAGATGTCCCATTAATTTTATATATGAAGGCTTTCTGTAAAAGTTTCTACTGTCAGAACAGGATGGATGCAGCCTGGGGCAGATTTATTTAAGATCAAAATGGTGCAGACTCATCATTCATATCATAGGGAAAAATATAAAAACAAAGTGGTTTCCACTAAAACCACCAAGATCTTTTAGAACTGTTTGCATCTTCGGTGGTGGCATAGGAAAAGAGAAGAATTCAGCTGGAGTAAATTCTAGAAGTAGATATCAGAAACGGACATGAAGAACAGGGGAACTGGGTGGCATCAGACTCCTAAAGAAGTGAGTTAATCCTCCTTCCCTTCCATTTAGATTCATGTCTCAGCTCCACGTTTTGAGTATGTGTAAGATGTGAGAAGTTCTTTCTTCAGCCAGGGGTGGTGACTCACGTCTTTAATCCCAGTGCTTTGAGAGGCCAAGGTGGGAGGATCACTTATGCCCAAGGGTTTAAGGCTGCAGTGAACCATGATTGCACCACTGCACTCCAGCCTGAGTGACAGAGCAAGACCCCGTCTCTAAAAATTATGTAAAAAGTAAAACTAAAGAACGTCTTGCCTAAACCTGAATTACTCCAATTTAATGAGTGACTTTGAGAAAAATCAGACTTTAGTTCAGTCTGGATGAAAAGATTCTGATTGCTTTCCACAGGAATGTGCCACAGTGACAGCCGCAAGATGCTTGTATTTGTTCATGAAATAATGACACTTTTAAAAAATGTAATTAAACATAATGAAAAAATGATTGATAGAGCAAAGGAAATAACAGTAGTCTTTTTCACTTATATGTGGGTATGATCAGCAATGCCTTAGAGTAAAAGGTATTCATGTACCTAGCTGGTTTCCTGGTTATGTGTACACATAAATTCACATAGTGTTTTAAACTACTGGGCATTGACACTGGAACAAAAAGGAGGCTTTATTGAACATTGTCCTTTTTCAATTGGTTCAAAGTTCAGCACTGTGGTTATCACCGGTGATGCCAGAAAACATCAGTAGACTTAGACAATTGTTATGGCAGTTTCCAAACAGAGCTTTTTCTACACACTATTTGTAGCTGGTGTGCAATATTGAATATTCCATATTAAAGAAATAAAGTATTTTTATCATTTATTAATACTAATTTATGAGTTTGAGTAATGTGCAAAAATTTGAAATGAGAGTCTGCTCATCACAGTTCCTTGCCTTCTGTTTCCCCCCTTTCTTCCCGAGTGTCATCTCAGCAGATTATGGGGAGGAATGAGGGGAAGGCATCCCAAGGATTGTCCTAGGTGAGCCGTGTAGCACCCGAAATCATTGACTCCCCTCAAGATGAAATGCAGTCAAAGCAGTTTTGAATGTTCTGCACTTTGCTTTTCTTTGTTTCATCAGTCTTTTGCTTAAAATATTTTCATGTTTTGCTAACGCTGTCATTGGAAAAAGGGCACAAACAAAAGCACAGTTTGCACCCTTTTCATTAGCAAATTAAGTGAAGGCAGACTCTACTTATGTGGGTTTTCTCTCATTGTGCTCTATGCACCCGGGGGTGTGGTGGCTTGGGCAGCTGGTGAGTCATGGAACCCTGATGTTTTTCTCGATGCCCTGGCTGAGCCAGACTCTGCCGTCTTGCTGTCTTGCTCAGTCTTGCAGATGCCTATGCCTAACCCTAGGGAGGAATCCAAACATAGGCTTTCCTTCTTCTTCTTTTTTCTTTTTCTGAGACTGAGTCTCACTCTGTCGCCCAGGCTGCAGCGCAATGGAACAATCTCAGCTCACTGCAACCTCTGCTTCCTGGTCAAGTGATTCTCCTGCTTCAACCTCTCGAGTAGCTAGGATTACAGGTGCCTGCCACCATCACCAATTAATTTTTGTATTTTTAGTAGAGATAGGTTTTTGCCATGATGGCCAGGCTGGTCTCGAACCCCTGGCCTCAAGTGATCCACCTACCTCAGCCTTCCAAACTGCTGGGATTACAAGTATGAGCCACTGTGTCCTGCCAAAATAGGCTTTTTTGAGGAGAATAAATACATCACTTCTTTATTTCTATGAAGGATATGGACAGATACCCAGCCCTTCTATAGAAACTCTCTTATCGTAGCTGTTCAGAAATGGTCCAAGCATTGGGTGGTGTGGCTTATATTGCAGAGTTCAACAGCAGCTGCCTTTTCCATTCAGGGAAACTTGGGGGCTTACACAATGCTTAGGTGGTTATACTTTGCACATTCATTGATGAATCAGATAGATTTATATAATATTTAAATGTTCCGGGTTAGCAATACTAAACACAAAGGGAATTGAGTGTCTCATCCAAGTGCTTATATTATTGGGAGTAGCATGGAGCAGCTGATGGGAGGCAGCACAGAAACCCCAGAACATATGCACCTGTCCAGCAATGGCTCCCTAATTTTCTCTGCTACAATGCCTCAAATTCTACAGAGTTCATTGTCATCTTCTTTTTTTTTTTTTTTTTTTTTTTGAGACAGAGTTTTGCTCTTGTTGCCCAGGCTGAAGTGCAATGGTGTGATCTCTGCTCACCTCAACCTCCGCCTCCCAGGTCCAAGTGATTCTCCTGCCTCAGCCTCCCAGTAGCTGGGATTACAGGCATGTGCTACCACACCCGACTAATTCTGTGTTTTTAGTGGAGACAAGGTTTCTCCATGTTGTTCAGGCTGGTCTTGAACTCCCGACCTCAGGTAACCCACCTGCCTCGGCCTTCCAAATTATAGATACGAGTCACTGCCCCCCCACAATTGTCATATTTATAATCTTATTTAAAATTGTCACTAAAGTTGAAATGTGATCTGAAGGGGAGACTGTATTAAATCGCTAATAACTTTTCACCTTTAGGTCAAAATAGAATATTAATTTCCTTAGACAGTGAGACTCTAAACCCCAGGATCAGAGTAGAAAGACCTGGATGCTGGCTTCAGTACACCCCGTTGATCACCCAATGTTGAGCTTGAGGAGGACTCTTAATTACAAGGGCCAGAACAGGGAATTACAGAATTGTCTCTACCTAAATCTACTGTCCGCCTTGTGGTATCGAAACAACTGTGCTGTTGATTCAATAGCAGCCTGAATGGGGAGGTGTCACCAATGACCACACGCAGAATTCACTCACATGCATGTACTGAGGCGCCATATACTGCACAAGGCACAGGGTTCACAGGCTCCCTGCCACTGGGGGATGGCTTACATTCTAGCAGCGGCACAGACACTCAGTAAGGAAATAAAGACAGACAATTCAGAGATGGGTGATAGATGACAAAAATCAAGGAAGGAAAGGAGGAGGGAAAGAAAAGTAAGGAAATGTGAGCAGTGCCATGAGCCTGATTTATGAATTTATGTGAGCCTTTTAGTTCATGATTTGTATTTGATGGCCAATCTATCTGGGCCATAAATGAAACCCAAAGTCCAAATCATATAAAGAGATTCAAGCAACAGGGAAGAATAACATGCAAATTGTAAATGGCACTTTTTTTTTTTCACTGAGAGGTTAACTTTAGTCTCTGGAGGTCTTTCACCCTGAAGCTTAAAGCTTTGAAATCTAAACTGAATAAAAAGCAGAACATTCCACAAATGAATCTGCAGCCTGTAGCCTCCATCAGATCATATGGTCATTGGTAAGAGACTGCATGCCTCCCTTTGACTTTTAGAAGGAGTCCACTTCTCAAACTTAGGGAGAGAATAAGGAGTCAACATTGCAAATTAAATGGCGACTCTCACAGGCCAGCTAGGAAGTGGAGGGGTGTGTTTTCTCTGAGCGGCCTCTGAGAGCTGTCTCTCAGGCACACCCTTGGAGGCAAACAGCAGGCTCAGGCTGGGCAGATACTATCAGGACCCGAGGACCCTGTTTTCTCAACCTGCTTGGCAAGTCATTTCCACAGTTCAGAAACGGGGAGTGTCTACCAAGTGCCCCCCGAGGCTCTCATGCCATTCCCCTTCCAGGTGCCTAAGGTGCTAAGGAGAGACCAGTGTAGGCATCTGGGGAGCTGGGCAGGTGCAAGTCAGCCAGGACCAGGCTGGTATGGCCAACAGTGCTGTTAGAAAGCATGGCATTTGACCCTCATCTCCTAGGAGGAACCTGGGCCCAAAGCTCACACAGCTGCCCAGTGTGCCAAGGCCCAGAAGGAGACCCCCACCTCTGTGCAGTGCCCATTTAGGGGAGCCCTGCCTTGGGTAGGGGAACATTATCAGGGTGGCCAGCTTTCCCTATTTTCCCACCACTTTCCAGTTTTAACACCAAGTCCTTTCCTTCCCCAGCTGGCTGGGAAGGCTGCACATCCCTAGAGGAAGCCTTGACCAACGCACATCTGGATGACCTGTTCTTAACTTCACTTTAGTTCCCACTTCTTGAGGAAGCTAATGACAAAATTACTGTGAGCACTCGAACATCCTAAGTGGTTGGTTTGGCAGTTTTATTCTTGCTCTAAATTAGGGCACCTTAGAACATTGCCTCCTTGGTGGGGAAGACCATGTGGTCAGGATTGAGGGCAGTTAGAAGTTTCTCTGACGAGGGCCAGGCATGGTGGCTCACTCCTGTAATCCCAGCACTTTGAGATGCTGAGGCAGGCAGATCACCTGAGGTCAGGAGTTTAAGACCAGCCTGACCAATATGGTGAAACCCCGTCTCCACTAAAAATACAAAAATTAGCCAGGCATGGTGGTGGGCACCTGTAATCCCGACTACTCTGGAGTCTGAGGCAAGAGAATCATTTGAATCCAGGAGGTGGAGGTTACAGTGAGCCAAGATCACTCCACTGCGCTCCAGCCTGGGTGACAGGAGCGAAACTCTGTCTCAAAAAAAAAAAAAAAAAAATTATCTGACATAAGGTAAATGGATGGAGCCAGGCTTCAGTTCTGCACCTGGGAGGACCTCCCTGAAAGGACCCGAGAAGAAACTTGTCACACACTCCAGAATGGCAGAGGAGAATGTCCCATGCCAGCAGGGAGCCAGCACTTCCCCAGGTATCTTCAGTAGCAGAAACTGTACACGGGCTTTCTGTTGGATGTTCCGTGTAACCCCATGACCGTCTGCAAGGATCATCATTTTATGTCTGTGGGAGCAGAGGTGTGGAGAAACCCATTACCTGCCTGGGTCAAAGAACTAATAAGTAGAAGAGCAGGGATTTGAACCTAAATTTGCCTGGCTCCAAAGTCTGCTCTATTTTCTCTCTGTGTTGGTTTATGAGAACAATTAAATGCCAACCAGAATGCTTAAGAAGATGTCATAACTTCTCAAGGGAATAACTGATTCAAAAGATCAAAACCCAAATGTAGTGGATTCTGATACAAAATGCCACTCCAGAACTACTGAAAGGTCTCACATTACCGTCCCCTGAATAACTCAGGTGAGATAGAGGTCCAACATCACACACACAAATTTCAAAGCAGCATGCAAGACAGGCCATCATGGTTCAGTTTATGTTGATAATTTTATATGAGACGAAATGTGTTTTAAGAACAGTAATAAAGAGAAAATCTGAGGGAAAGCAAACTATTCCAGCGAGCTCGGGGCAGTGCTGACTAGGGCCACATTTTGGCAACCTGCTGAACTGGTTGAAAGCCCATTTGCTGGGGCACAAGTTCCACTACAGAGTTTGAATTCCAAGTACAGGTGCCTCGTGTATACATGGAACCCTAAGTCTGGATTAGAAGTCTAAGACCTTCTAGCTCACCTCAGAGAAGTCTAGAGAACTATGATTATTTCAGTGGTGGCTAACTATCGATTTTAGATAAATGGGAAGTGACCACAGTTGTGAAAAGAGCAGGAAATCCTTTAAACTTACTTTGAAGTATTGGAAAGTTCAGTACAGCTTAAGGTCTGTGGGTTTCTTTTCAGCAACAGTAAAAGAAAAGGCCAAGACATGCACATTCCAAACATCTACTTGCAGATTCTTGCATGTGTTCCAAGGCTACACAAATATCCTTTTACAGGTGAGGAGAGAAACCGAGCCAACTGTCAACACTTTCACCATGCAGGCAGAGGCAGGAAGAATTACTCACCTTTTCCCGGTGGCTTTGGGTTGAGTGAGCAAATCTGGCTTGAAGGTCACAGGAAGTTGTTGCCTCCCTGCCAGCATTACTCAGCATTGCACACCTAATGCTAACCCCTCTCATCAGATACATCTATGTGTCACTATGGCCCGTGTTTCTGGTGTAGTTTCAGGATCGGTGTTAGAGAACTACAGGTCCCTCTCCAAGGAAGAACGTTTTCTAGCAAATAAGCATTTACAGCAGAGATTAAACTTGGAATTCTGAAAAGGAGTGTCAGTATCTTTGCACAAAGTACTGTGGGTACAACTGAAGTCAAGGCTCATAGAAGCCAAATGTTTTAGGGTCATGGAATCCCCACAGCAGGTCAGAGTCATGTGCTGAGGGGCTACCTGACCTGGGACACATTAAACGTGACTCCGTTTTCTCATCTGTTAGAGGGTGGGCATGAAACTGGAGGATGGAGACATATTTAAAAGCACTGAGCACAAAGGAGGCACCCAATCCATGGTAGCAATTGCTATCTAATTGTATTAGCCCCCATGAGGATGCAATGTATACCATTCACTAGTTTGTTTAAATGGTTTGTGAATCAGTTTATATTTTCAAGTTGCCGTATGTTTTAGTCGGGGTTCTCCAGAGAGTCAGAACCAATAGAATACCTATCTATCTATCTATCTATCTATCTATCTATCTATCTATCTATCATCTATCTATCTATGGATAGATATATAGAGAGAGATACATGTGAAGGGATTGATTAGGGGAATTGACTCCCTTGTTTGGAGAGGCTAAGGAGTCCCATGACAGGCCATGTGCAAGCTGGGGAACCAGGGAAGACAGTAACATGGCTCAGTCCAAGTGCAAACACCTAAGATCTAGGGAAGCGGATGCTGTAACTCTCAGTCCAAGGCTAAAGGCCAAAAAGCCTGGGTGTAGGTTTGGCGTCAGGGGTCAGGAGCACTGGTGCAAGTCCTGGAATCCAAAAGCCAGAGAACTTGGAGCTCAGACATCCAAGGGCAGGAAAAGAAAGGTGCCCCCGCTCCAGAAGAGAGAGAATCAGAATTTGTCCGTCGTCTGCCTTTTTGTCCCATCCAGCCCCCAGCCTCCATTGAGGGCCTTAGATGCTGATGTACAGCAGTGTAAAATGGACTACTGCAGGTCATTTTCAGTAGGTATTCAATAAACATGGATGAAGCCTTCATCTTATTTCCTCCACATCACTGTCCCTCCCTCATCCCATGTTCAGTTAACTGAAGGCGAAGGAGGAATAGCTAAAATAAACATGCAACGTAGGGAGAGGGCTTTCTTCTTCTTCTAGCTTTATTGGGGAATAATTGACAAATCAAATTGTGTTTATCCAAGGTTTACAATGTAATGACTTCATATATGTGTGCACAGTAAAATAATTACCACAGTCAAGTTAATTAACACATCTATCACCTCACATAGTTACTATTGTGTGTGTTTGAAAGAGAGATCCAGACATGTAAGTTCTACTCTTAGCAAATTTCAGGTAAACAGTGTCATATTATTAACTACAGTCACTGTGCTTTACCTTAGATCCCAGAACTTACTCATCCTACGACTGAAACTTTGTCTTTTGACCAGCATCTCATTTCCCAACCCTCCCACTCAGGCCCTGGTAATCACCATTTACTCTCTGTTTTTATGAGTTTGACTTTTCTAGATTCCACAAACAAGTGAGATCAAGCAGTATTTGTCTCTCTCTGTCTGGTTTATTTTACTTAACATAATGTCCTCCAAATTTACCCATGTTGCCATAAGTGACAGGATTTCTTTCTGCTTTTCAGGCCGAATAGTATTTCATTGTGTCCATATATATACACACACACAGTTTACTGAGCAGGGAGATCCACAAACTCTTTCTCCCTCTTGGCTCCCAGAATGCTGGGGTCAGGCTTGCAGTCTTAGACAAGAAACTGGCAAACTCTTTTTGGAGAAGATCTGCAGATACCAACACTTTCAGGGTTTCCTCAGGTCCAGGAGTGCCAGGCTCCTGTGCACTCTTCCTTTGAAGAAGCAAAGGAAGACTCCATCTGTGCCTACAGAATGCATTAAGTGTATTTTCCTATTTTCTGTTTTCTTGATGCTCTAGCATCTGGGGTTTACTGGAAAAAGATTGCCTTTCCCAGTGCCAGCCAATTAAACTACCAATCCAGAGCCCATACTCCTAAGTGCCTACTTTATCTGTGTATATATCATATATACACACACATATATATACACACACATACACCACACTTTATCAGTTCGTTCACTGATGGACATGGGTAGATTCCACATCTTGGTTATTTTGAGTAATGCTGCAATGAATATCGGAGTGCAGCTATTTCTTTGGGATCCCAGTTTCATTGTTCTGTGGATAAACACTCAGAAATGAGATGGCGCTTCATTACACTTTGTGAAAGGCCCTGAAAAGCCACCACACCCCTAAGTGAAATCACCAGCTTAGTGAAAATAAGCTCTCTCTCCACCTAACATTCTCTTCCCATGCTCTTCTCTTCCCATGCTGTTAGCACTCCTGGTCTGAGTGCCAAGGGTTTTCTGTAACTCCAGATTTTTGCATGCTCTATTAGCATTAGAAAAGAATTTATCTTTAATCAGGAAAGCCACTCTCAGGCTGTTGCAAATCACCCACTTTCAACAGGCCTGTAACAAGCCTAGACTAGATCCAAGTAATTGATAGGCAGGTAAAATAATTAAGCAATAAACACAATTGGCAGTGGTCCTCCAGGGGACTATGACTTCCTTGGGGAGGATGTGTGAAAGTTAAAAACCAGGTAATAAAGGGACTGGAGACATCAAGGAGTTCAAGTGACCCCGTTATTCCTTAACTTACTGTTCTCCAGCCAAGACTGTGGGGTTAGTGCCTCCCACTTGCACGGGGATAGCAGACTGTACGCATACAGAGTCTGTGTCGGGGTGAGATTTCAAGGACTCTCAGTCCTTGTATATTTGCTCTTTTCTGAGTTGGATACAGGCAATAAGGTCTCCATTTGCCTTGTGTGGGGCTGAGGCACTCTGATATTCACAAATACAAGTATAGTAGTGGGTACAACAGACCCGATGGGCATTCTGATTTGGTTAAATTCCTGTTGGTAGATGGTTGTAAATAACAGAGCAACCAACTGCTCTGATTTGCCCACGACTGACCCAGCAACTTGGGATGGCCAGTTACCCAGAAGAACACAGCCATTCTTAGAGCACAGGGTGCCCCTGACCCCCTGTGTTGGCAGGCGCCAACCTTTGATCCCTACAGCTGTCATTCTTGAGGTGGAACTTCCATGCAGTCTCACCTTTCTGGCACCAGACCTAGCAGAAGGCAAGGCAACAAGAAGGAGCCCATGGCTCCTTTTGAGCCCGAGGCCCCAGTGCCTGCACCTGAACCCTTCTAACTGCAGAGGCTGCTCCCAGGGTCTGCACAAGGGATGGCATATCTCCCCGTCCCACCAACAGTCCACAGGTCTCACCGGCAGGTCTTTCGGCCTAAATCTAAATCAGGAAGCTTCCCACAGACAGCACAGTTCCTGAATGTTGTCTTCTAATCGAGCTTCAAAATCTTTTCACTTACATACGGGGTGTACATTCTTTACTTGGGAAATTATTTCACAAGGGAATGTTTGTCTGAAATTCGCTCACGGAGTAAACCTTTACACTCTTTCCTCTGAAAAATATTAACCTGAGGCCCATTATCAGTTGTTAGTGATAATCTAGGAAAAGTAGTGAAGACAGAGGCCTAGGCCTGTTCTCACTTGGGGTTGCCCAAACCTGCAGGGTGAGTAGCCTCTGATTTGTGGCCCTGGTGGGTGATGTAAAGAGGCGCCTGCAGGTCTTATGCTCATTGCATTATTTCCATGTAGCATCACATTTGTTTTTAAAGCACTGTGCTCATGGAGACAGCGGTTGGGGGAGGGAAGCCCCCAGGCCTTCCGTGTGAGCCTCTGTGACAGGCACACATCAGTTTCTTGCTGTGGTGAAACATGACACTCCTGTAACAAACAACAGGAGGGCCTCCTTCCCCATTTCCCAGTCCTGTCCTGGCTGACTGAAGAGGGCTCTCCCCCAGCACACACAGTGAGAAGAACTGAAGACGACCTTGGAAATCACCTAATTCAGTCCAGCCATGACACACTGACATAAAAGAAATGTGAACTTTCTCCCTTCAGAGGCCCTCAAAGTGAGGCAGGGTCAGAATTCTCCTTCCAAAAGCGCAGCTTAGGCATCATGCTCAATCTCCTATGCTGGGTCCTCCCTATCAGCTTCACCGCCACAGGCTCCCTGTGTGGTTTGAGGCACAGGGTATCTGTCTGCTTTGGGAGGGAATGCTGTGGTTTATAACCACATGCAAGTGCTGTAAACTCAAGGGATAGGGCCTGTGCCATGACACTGGGAGTGCCCTCGCCTTTGCATAAAAGAGCTTCAGAGGCTTCTGACGGGCAAAGCTCTCCTCTTACCCTAACTGATAGGTCACAGTAATGTTTCCTCCTAAGCCAGTCCCCAGTCCAGGCAGAATTGCCGTTCTATAAACACCTCCCCACACATTCCTGAAGGAAAAAGGACCATGCAACCTGGGTCATACGCCACCTCGCATGGCTTGGGTTAAAAGCGATTCTCAAGGCAGCTGGTGACCATTTGTCCCGGCTTCTTGGGTCCTGGCCACAGAACTCTTCCTGTCTCTTTTGTCTTGCAGTCACCCTGTTTTTTTCATTTCTCTCTCCCCTGCTCCATATTTCTATCCTTCTTTTCATTCTGCTTTGGGTTATCGTAGATTTAATTTGTATCTGCTCATCCAGACTATGACTTTGCATTACTTCATAGGAGACACATTCTTGCCTGTGCACTCTTCCAGAATGTCAGACAGAGAAAGGACAGCAACCAAAACTGGCCCTCCCAGCTGTGTAACCTAGATAAAAGAACACCAGCCTTCACCACAGCATCCCATTCACCCATCAGGATGGCCAGTACTGAGGTTCCCTTCTCCTCACAGTGAGGGCAATCAGAACATGCCACCCCAAAATATGCTGCTTTGATGTACTGGTGATTTAGAGTGGAAGGCACTCGAGAAACAGCAGATGCCAGAAGTCCTCTCCGGCTCCTCTCTGTATACCTAAAATTAGGGTTTAGATTCCTTTGAGAAAGATGCCCCCCTACCAGAAAGAGGAGACCATTCTCATCAGCAGAGATGGGGAGACGGTGCTGAGATGCATCTGTGCAGATCTCTTATCTAAGAGATCTAAAACAACCCACTTCTTCCACTAGTTTCCACAACTAGTTTTGGGGAAAGTGATCAGAGTTTTCTGATCACTTTACAATTTTCCCCAGAGCAAACCCCTTTTTCTTTTGTCCTGTGACATGTCTGCAACTCATCATTCTTTGTTAAAATGGCAAATAGGCTCTCCGGCCTATCCACTTCTTTGAGTCTGCATTTCTTCCTTATGAATACCTTTGTATACATAAAAAAATATTAACATCAAATACAATGTGCATGTTTTTCTTCTGTTAATCTTCTTTATGTCACTTTAATCCTCAGGTCCAGCCACAGAATCTAAGAGGATAGGGAAAACCTCTTTCCTCCCCCAACACCCCTGAGACTCACGAACAGTTTTCTAGAACCCTGAGTACTTCAGCAAGACCATTTGCAATGAACAACACTATATCTCATAGTTCCAGTCGTCATGTAATTCCTCTTGCTTCAGTCAGCTGAGGCATCCCCTTACTCACCGTGTCTTTGGGAGAGTTCTGCACAAGCCATGGGGTATCTTTCCTGGTCCTCATGCTTCATTCTCTTCCTTTCACCTTTCTTCCCAGCCCTCTGTCCTTGCATCCCTTCCCTCTTGTGTGCTGCCTCCCACACACGCTTCTGGTTCTGCAGCAAGAAGAATGAAAGAGACTTCCTCTACTGCCATAGGCCACCACCCCCATTACTTTAGTCTGTCCTTTATGATGCCTCATTAAAATGAAACTTTCTACTGCCCAGGAAATGAAGCTTTCTATTGCCCATTGAATTGTGCCTGGCAGCATAATTCACTGCTTCACAATAGATTATTCTTTTTACCCTCAAAGCATCCTTGAAATGATTGATTCAACTATGAGAGAAACACTGTAAATATTCTCAGATATAAACACAATATCAGCTTCACAGAACACCTGCAGAGGCAAGTAACTAAAAATCCAGCTCAATTTGACTATAATAGGAAGGCAATTTATTGACTCAGGTGGGTAGTTCAGAAGCAGGTCGGGCTTCAGGGTGAATTTGAGCAAAGAGAAGCTCATGGATGCTACCCAGGACTCAGTCTCTTCCCAGTTTTCTGCTGTGTCTTCAGTGAAGTCAGATTCATTCTGAGTGTGGCAAAATCTCCAGGAATAATTTCTAAGGCTGCATTCTTCATCAAAGAGGAAACATGAACAAGCACACTGTTGTTCCTAACAATCTAGCACAACTTGTATTTGACTCTAATTGGAACAACTCACGCCCTTGCCCATCCCCATGTCCATTGGGGGGCCAAGGGAGTGCTGTGTGGCACCTGGCATGAGCCTCAGTTATGAACCCACCTTAGAACCAGTAACTGTGACAGGGTGAGACAGTGCCGGTTAGGTTAAGTAAGTTAAGTCAACCAGCATCCACCCCACATTTCAAACCATGTGACTGAATAATTCAGGGCTCTATTAGGAAGGAGAAAGGGGGATGCTTCTTGAATAGCACCCAACACTCAACTACAATTTGGTTTGGCCTTGCCCATAGAAATCTCTCACAGTGGCCTAGAAAGAGAGTGCTCAATACAAAAATCTATGGCATCAACCCTGTGGCCTCAACGGTGCCACAGACTTGGTGTGGAGGGTGGGGAAGGGAAGATGGGGAAGAGCTCAGTCTCTTCTGAAGATGAAGCAGAATAAATGGCACTGACTTAGCAGAGTGAAAAATGTTTAACCCCAAGAGATGCCTACAGAGCCAGCTGAACCACACCACAGCCTCTTAGAAGGGCTTGGATTAGGGTTCCCAAGTGTCTAGGTAAGCAGAGGAGATGGTGAGGCAGACACAAAAGGGCTGGTTCAAAGCACATTGGGAAGTGTGATCCCAAGACCCCTCATTCCACACTGGCCGTCACATATTCCTCCCTGACATTGGACAAAGAAACTATTGTCTTCAGATATCGAAACAGAACTTTTCGAAGCTCCAGGACACTGGGTGATGCTGCTTATGCAAAGAGAGTATTTATTAAAAGCCAATTTACTGAGCAGGGAGATCCACAAACTTTTTCTCCCTCTTGGCTCCCAGAATGCTGGGGTCAGGCTTGCAGTCTTAGACAAGAAATTGGCAAACTCTTTTTGGAGAAGATCTGCAGATACCAACACTTTCAGGGTTTCCTCAGGTCCAGGAGTGCCAGGCTCCTGTGCACTCTTCCTTTGAGGAAGCAAAGGAAGACTCCATATGTGCCTACAGAATGCATTAAGTGTATTTTCCTATTTTCTGTTTTCTTGATGCTCTAGCATCTGGGGTTTACTGGGAAAAGATTGCCTTTCCCAGTGCCAGCCAATGAAACTACCAGTCCAGAACCCATATCCCTAACCATCTACTCTATCTGGCTCTGATACTGTAGGAGACAATACCACCCTTCCCTAATCACCCCAGGTCCAAGTACTAAGCAACTAGAGATGGCCCCTATGCCCCAGAGCCTGCTGAAGTTATTCACACTGGCCAGCCTAAGCCTGCCTGCCCTGCTAGGCCTTGCTGTCCCTCAGAGACCACAGCAGAGGCTCCTGCCCATGCCTTCCCCTCTCTCCTTCTGCTTCTGCCCAGGCTTCCCTGTGCCTCCTATTTCTAGGGGTCTGTGAGTATGAACGTATTTCCATGGGGCAGTCACTTCCATGTCCACAGACCTTAACATCACTGCTTAAAACAAATTCTGAGTACATTTTAAAATATAAGGCTTCCAATGGAAATTTTAAAACCCTTATATGGAGAATTTTAAACACATATGTAAATAAACAATGAATATAACAAACCCCTATATATCTATAACCCTTCAGAACAATCAGAAACACATGGCCAGTTCTGTTCCATCTATATTCCCAAGTAAAATTCATACATTGTGATTAGCTGATGTGTTTTAAGTCTATATAATTTATACATTTCCCCTATATCTCCTATATATCGTTTTCTTATAATTTATTTGTTGAAGAAGCTGGACTGATTTTCCTGACTCATTTTCAGAGTTTAGAATAGAATTTCACAAAAAAGAAAAAAATAAAAGCAGAAGGAATAAAAATTTCAGAAAAGAAATCAGTGGGATTTAAGTGGTACAGCTGCTTTGGAAAACAGTCTGGCAGTTCCTCATAAAGGAAGGTGTAGAATAAGTCTTCGCCCCATCAGTTCTACTGAAGTCTTCATACTGAAGAGAATTAAAAACAAATGTTTACACAAAAACTTATATACAGATTTCCATAGCCACATTATCCATAATAACCAAAAAGTAGAAACAACTTAAAACATCCACCAACTGATGAGCGAATAAATAATATGAAGTATATCCACACAATGGAATACTATGCAGCCTCAAAAAGGAATGGTGGCCAGAGGCTGGAGGAGGGAGAAATGGGAAATACAGTGTTTCTTTCTGGGGTGCTGAAAACGTTTTCGAATTAAATAATGGTGTAATCTGTGCTACTTCCAGAAGGTGCTAAATTGTACACTTTTTTTTTTTTTTTTTTTTTTGAGACGGAGTTTCGCTCTTGTTACCCAGGCTGGAGTGCAATGGCGCGACCTCGGCTCACCGCAACCTCCGCCTCCTGGGTTCAGGCAATTCTCCTGCCTCAGCCTCCCGAGTAGCCGTGACTACAGGCATGCGCCACCATGCCCAGCTAATATTTTGTATTTTTAGTAGAGACGGGGTTTCACCGTGTTGACCAGGATGGTCTCGATCTCTTGGCCTCGTGATCCACCCGCCTCGGCCTCCCAAAGTGCTGGGATTACAGGCGTGAGCCACCGCGCCCGGCCTAAATTGTACACTTTAAATGAGTAAAATGTAGTTTGTGAATTATATCTCAACTTAAAAATAAAGAACATTTTCCAGAAATAAAGTTCATAAATTTTCAGATGTAAAAGATCTATTGAGTTCCCCTCAAAATGAATTTTGAAGTTCTTCTACACCAAAGCACGTTATTGTGAAATTTGATAACATCAAAAATAAAGATCTGAAAGGCTTCCAGAGAGGTGAAAGAAAAAGATCACCTACAAAGAATCAAGAACCAAAATGGCACTGAAGTTTTTTATTGAAATTCTAGATATAATAAGAAAATGAAATTTGGCCTTCACATTCTGAGAGAAACATGTATATTTTAAACCCAACTAAACCATCAACCCAGTGTGAGAATAGAGCACAGGCATTTTGGGACATGCACAGCATCAAAGCTTTGCCTTTTCTCAGGAAGCTACAGTGAAGTGACAACCTGAGGAATGGGAAAAATGAATTCCAGGAACAGGTGATCCATTCAGGAGAGAGGTACAGCACTGCTGAGAGCCAGGGGTGAGGCAATTCAAGCTGGGGACACTGAGGCAAACACAGGAGGGCCTGGCACTCTATGAGAGGCAGTAAGGTGGTTCTCACAACTCAGTAAATGTGGTGATTACGTCTCATCTGGTTACAACACATCTTCCCAGGCCTGCCAGCAGGGATCCTAAATCCTGATGCAAATGATATGGCAACACTTGTGGTCATAGACTTACGTGTTTGAATCACAGATCCAGGTCCAAACCCAAATCCCCTCAGTAATTAACTATGCTGTCATTTAATTACTTAATCTCTCCAGCAGGCCACTTCCTCAGGCCAATTCATATGGGAATATAAACTCATAGGAGTGTTATAAAGGGTAGTTTGTACAATGAGCTCATGACTATGAAATACTTAGCATGGCATCCAAAAAGTCCTCAATAAGTGTGCAACAATACTTTTTTATTACGGAAAACACACCCAACCTAGAAAACGGTGTTCACAGGGGATTAAGAGAAGCAAGTACAGGCAGGTGAGCAGAGGGAGCCAGCGTGGGGAGGGCCTTTTCTAGGTGAGGGAGCCACTACATTTGAAAGTGGGATGCAGGGCCAGGGCTGAATATCAACCAGGACAGGCAGGAATGAAGCAAACAGCTCACACCTGTTCCTTCATGGGTCGGTTCCTTTCATTTTCACTTTTGACTCTGATGCAAAATTATAACCCTTCTCTGGTCAAATGTCACTATTCTTAATAAAGTAAAGTAAATAAGTGGGATCCAAAAACTTCAGTTGTGTAAAATACATGCTCTTGTTGTAATGGGAACTATTTTGCAGTCGGTCATCACCATCACAATAACACAAATTCTAAAACTTACACTGTTTACAACTGAACCACACCCTAAAAAATCAAAAAACTGTCCCTCCCTAACCTCTCTCCCCAGCAAGAGAAGGACTTTGGCCGCCCCAACCTGAGCAGGAGAGCAGGCGGACAGTGGGAGCCCACAGCTGCAGCAGCAAGAAGCCTGAGGGCGGATGGCTTTGACCAAATAATAGGGAATTGGGTTGAGTTGTTTGAATCTTTTTCCAGTAACTGATTTATAAAATAGATCAGACTCATTGAAGGAGCTGTAGAATGAGAGCCCACCCCTCAGTCTCCAGCCTCCCCAAACTATGTCTTTCTCCAGAGTAACCTTGAGCTTCTCCCTGCATGGATTAAAACCCACAGCTCTTCCAGTTCTAAAATCTGAGGCTCTACTATTTAAGCCATAGTTAGGCACTTCCAACCTGTGGTGGTAACATGCTCACATCCTCAGTCTGTCATTGTTTAATATTTAATGAAAGACACACACTTTGGTTACTTATTATGCAGCAGCTTGCCTGTGTTCACCTGTGTTGTCTCAGGGTCACCTCTTTATTTCCCAGAATCCTGTCCCATTTCCTGGAGCCTGTTGACTGGGGGAGAGATGTGGTCAAAAGTTAAAAGTATGTTGGGCGAAGACTTAGAAACACAGCTCTTCTGACAAAAACAAGCAATGGGGAAAAGACTCCCTATTGAATAAATGGTGCTGAGATAACTGGGTAGCCACGTGCTGAAGATTGAGGCTGGACCCCTTTCTTACACCATACAGAAAAACAAACTCAGGATGGATTAAAGACTTAAGTGTAAAATCCCAAAATATAATAACCCTGGAAGACAGCCTAGGCAATACTATCCCGGCTATGAGCAGGCAAAGATTTTGTGACAATGGCAACAAAAGCAATCATAATGAAATCAAAAATTGACAAGTGGTATTTAATTAAACTTACGAGCTTCTGCAAAGCAAAAGAAACTATCAACAAAGTAAACAGGCAGCTTACAGAATGGGAGAAAATATTTACAAACTATGCATCTAACAAAGGTCTAATATCCAGCATCTATAAGGAACTTAAATTTACAAGAGAAAAATAACCCCATTAAAAAATGGCTCCAGGTCATGAAGAGACACTTCTCAAAAGAAAACAAACATGTCACAAACAAACATATGAAAAAAGCTCTGTATCATTGATCACTAGAGAAATGCTAATCAAAACCACAGTGAGACACCATCTCACACCAGTCAGAATGGCTATTATTAAAAAGTTCAAAAAAAAAAAAAAAAACAGATGCTGGCAAGGTTACAGAGAAAAGTGAACAATTATACACTGTTGGTGGGCGTGTAAGTTAGTTCAACCATGGTGGAAAGCAGTATGGTGATTCCTCAAAGACCTAAAAGCAGAACTACCATTACCATTTGACCTAGCAATCTCATTACTGGGTGTACACCCGGATGAATGTAAATCATTCTACCATGAAAACACATGCATGCAATTATTTATTGCAGCACTATTCACAATAGCAAAGACATAGAAGCAACCCAAATGCCCTTTAATCACAATGAAAATGTGGTATATACATACCATAGAATATTATGCATCCATAAAAAAGAACGAGATTTTGTCTTTTGCATTAATATGGATGAAGCTGAAGGGTATTATATTTAGCAAACTAGTGCAGGAACAGAAAACCAAATACCACATGTTCTCACTTATAAGTGGGAGCTAAATGATAAGAACCTGTGAACACGAAGGAAACAACAGACACTGGGGGCTACTTGAGGCGGGAGGGTGGGAGGAGGGAGAGGAGCAGAAAAGATGACTATTGGGTACTGGGCTTAATACCTGGATGATGAAATAATATGTACAACAAACCCCTGTGACTCGTGTTTACCTATGTAGCAAACCCTCCCATGTACCCCCAAACCTAAAATAAAAGCTTAAAAATACACAGCTTTTTATTTTTTTTCCCTTAAATACCACAAAGGTCAGGGGCCATTTGCCATCTGAACAGTCAGTAACACATGGGTGGAAAGAAACTGAACACCCAGGGACCCAGAGACCGCTCACTGCAGAGGCAGGAGGCAGGCATATCCATGAGGTAAACATGGATATGTTTCTCCAGTTCCACAGTGGCTCCCCTCTCCTCTTAACTGCAGGTCCCATGGAATTCAGACTAGGAAGGAAAGCCAATGGGAATGGCCCACAGGGGAGCAGTTCAAATGTGCCCAAAGGGATAGAGCAGCCCCAGTGAGGAAGGAAGGCTGGACAAGAAATGGATTTGCAGGGGCGACAGTGCGCACCCATCGGAGCTCTGATTCCGTCACTTTCACTACCCTCCCCTGCCCACTAACATCCAAAAAGTATTGATGGAAAGTGTTGGGCCGTAAGACATTTCCTAGCTTTATTATCTGGATTTGGGGGGTTAAATTTCAGAGATAATGAAAACATCCCCCCTTTAATTAACTTTAAATTTCATAATTATATCTCTTCTTTTTTTTTTTTTTTTTTTAACAGATTTCTGAACATGTAAAAACAAAGAAAACAGTATGGGGGTAATTTATAATCAACACATATGTGTTCACCGAGTAAGTGACACTCACATGGCCTATGGTATATGAGCACCCTGAAAGTAGGATTGTGGGGCGTCTGATGGTGATTGTCCTTCGAGCTGGTAGGGCCCAGCCTCCCGCTGTCTGCGTGTGCAGTCAGTGTCTCCTTTAACTTCACAGCGATGCCGCAAGACACACAGCATTGTCTTCTCTTTCTGTGTAGAAAACTAAGGCTGGGTGGGTGTGTGCAGAGCTGGCTGGCGGACTTGGGTTTGGCTCTTTCTGGTTTTAAAACCTGTGAATATTTTACTGTCTCTAAGGCTCATCTTAGCACTATATTTGGAACAAGCATATAAACATATAACCACAAACCACTCAGGTAATATGCAATTAAATTATAAACAAATGCTCAACAAGATTATGAGTGATTGAATGAGCTATATATAGTTATTCATAGGATAAAGTAGAAATCAGTTAAATGGCTAACAGTACAAGGAGGGTTAAATCAGCATCCAGGTGTGGAAATAGCTGATTTATATATAGAGTTTGTTCCATGTAAAACATTTATAATCTAGTACTGGATGAAAAAATATACACTACATTTTATGTACAGTATAATCTAAAATTTCTATGTTTAGTTAAAAATGCAGGAATGTAATTATCAAAATTTGAATGATAAAATTATGAATAATTTTTCTTTCATTTATAACTCATTTTATGTTTACCAAAGACCCTCCGAGGACCCTCCAAGGAGAATATACACTTTTATAATTAGAAAAAAAATGATTTGTTAAAGAGATCATAAATGACATAATAATTTATGGAAGTTAGAAGCTGAGATTGTGAGAATTTCCAGGGACTCCTGCCACCAGCTCATCTTGCAACATCGTTTACATGGAAATGTTGGGGCTGAGGTCGCCTGATGCCTCTCAGTTCCCAGCCAGCTTTCTCTCTGGCTCTTGGCCAGTCTGTTAAACAGAAAATAATCAGTGAGACCATTAAAAAACGCCCGAGTGTTCTAACAAGTTACACGTAATTGCTTGCTTACCAAGTGTCTGCCTCAGAATTTTCTTTTCCTCATGGAGTGAATATAACCATCCATTTTAAATTCGGCTTTTGCCATTTCGCAGTCTGAGGTGCAGGACTCTGCACGGGGCCTTGGTGGATTTCCACCGTCAGCACGAGGATGGGGGCACAGGGCAGATCCCGCCGCGCTCAGAGAGGCTCCGGCTGCAGTTACCTGGCTGGACCTCACCCCGGAGAGCGAAGACCGTCCGCGGACCAGCGAGGAGACGCCCTGGCTGGACCTCACCCCGCAGAGCGGAGACCGTCCGCGGACCAGCGAGGAGACGCCCTGGCTGGAAAACGTTTTCTTCTGAGGTGAGACGCAGCCCCCGCTGGAGAGGAAAACGCCAGAGAGCATAAAAAAGGAAAAGCCAAGGTAAGCTGAGGAGACTCCTGACGGGACGCGGCAGAGGCCACGCAGCCGGGGCGAGCCTCCGCAGCTCCCCACGGGACGCGGGTGGGAGCCCGAGTCCCCGGCCTCGGCCGCGTGGGCGCAGCGCGAGCGTCTGGGTGACGTCGTCCCTTCCGGCGGCCGCCCCAACCGGAAGCCCCTCGGGGTCTGTCCCCACAGGAACCTGAGGCCGGAGCCGCGCGCTGAGAGAACCTGGACGCCGGGGCTCCGTGGCGCTGAGCGTTTCCCACGTTCCGCGTGAGCCTGACGGAGCTCTTTCTCACGGGCCGTTTTTCCAGGAGTGGGAGCGCGTGGCCTGCACGGCTGCTTCTCCCCGCGTGGTGCGCGAACCCGCGGCAGGGCGTGTCATTCACCGCGGCCGTGGGCAGAGGATCGCGGGGTAAAGCTCGTTTTTAAGTCTTCCGTTTATTACCCTCAGCCATTAACTTCTATGTGCAGTAGGAGATAGGTCGCCGTTTTTTTTCAAAATGGAGAACTACCATGCTCTTAAAAAAGTCTTTTAGAGGTATGAAAAGTCAATTTCATTACATTAAAATCACTAAAAGATAGGAAAAAAGTGAAATTCACATATCAAAAAAATGATCTTTTGGAGAAATACTCTATTTTGGTTTGAAATATTTGTGAATTTTCCACGCATGTGTCAAGACACATAGGGAGTTTATTCATTCAATTAAGTTAAAAAATTAGATAACCTGGTAAATTCAAAAAGTGGTGGAGACACGTTGTTTCTGTCTCTTTAACCGAGAAAACGCGGATGCCTCCTGCGTGCGAGCACCGCGTAGACGGCTCAGAACCCGAGGTTTTCTCACTCGCTGCCGTGGCCTGCGCTGGGGTGGCTCGGGAGGGCGCGGCCTGTTTTCATTCCCGCTCAGCCAGCGCCACGCAAACGCCCGGCGGCTCTGCCCCCTGGTGGATCCTGGCAGGCACTGGGAGCAAATGTGAGTATGAAAAAAAAATGAAAGATTTAATAAGTACCCATGATCTCCAGAGGGCGTTTAATTCTAACAGGAGGGTTTTTTTTTCTTTTTCAAGTGGGCTGTTGGGTAAGAATAATGCAAGACTGGCGATGGAGAAACGCACACTGCATTTGCCTTTTGGGATCTGTGATGACTGAGTCCTTCCTCAGCGCTGCCACAGGGAGCACATTCACATGCGTGTCACACAAATACCGGGATTAGGTCAAAAAACCAACCTTTCTGGAGAAAGCCACAAAGGCTCTGAGACCAAGCCTTCACCTAGATGACACCTGACAGTCCAGAAGCCGAGACCCTGTGAGGTCTCTGGAGAGCTCAGCTGTGACCCACACTGTATGGAAGGGCAGGCAGTGGGGTCAGGCAGGTGAAGAGAATTGTCCACTGTTCAGCATCATCAACCTAAAACCCACATGCTGTTGCTGCAAAACCACTGACACTAGAAGCCACAAACCACAGAAACAGAGGCCCTTTATGGTCCTCAGTGTGCAACTGGTGACTTTTCAGAAGATGAAGATTAAACATATAAATCATTAATTCAAAGTATCAGAAGAAATACTAGGAGATTTTCTAACCCCTGCTACCACGACTTTTTTTATTTTTATTTTTGCAAGATTCGTGAATTATTGTACATAAGCTCACAGAGGCCAAAGTGCTCCCCTGAAGTCATCCAGAAAGAGGCAGTCTGCTAATCCCCACATCTGAGACAGCTGTGTTTTCTTATGATAATACAAAAATTAAAGAAGGGAGAGAGAGGGACAGAAAGAGACACACAGAGAGAATTGAAACTAAGAGGAAACACTTTCATGTTTTGCCTGCAAAATTTTCAGTTAACATTCCCATCACCAGTGGGTGAAATCCAAGGCCCTGGCTCCAGGATCCTTCTCTTTCCTTTGGTGACTCCTGTTCAAATTTGTCATAAAAACAACATGAAACTTGTTACACTTCTCTGGACAAGTCATTATGCTCAGGCTTTTGGCTCAGAAGCTCCACTTCCCTGGACACCCCTTCGCCCTAAGCTTCAAGTAATTCAGCTTCACTCTTCAGAGAAGAGCTCAGGTGTCACTTTCTCTAAGGACCCTCCATAGACACCTCTCCAGTAAAAGGGCCCCCACATTGCTCTTTGCACCTCTGTCCCTCGAGATGCTGCTGTCCTCTGTGGAGGGTGGGACCCCGGGAACTAGAGACCCTCTCATGCTGGAGACACTCGGCACTCATTAAGTGTGTGCTGGGTGGATACAAGTGTGGTGACCTTGCATAGCCTTGGAATGTGTACTCTCATGTCTGGCATAGAGCCCCATTTTCATTCTTTGTAAAAGGAGTAAGTGGGGTTGGATGACCCATACTCTCTTTTCAACTCAGAAGTCCTCTATGAGCCTGACATCAAATAGCTTCTCAGCCAGTGCCAGGCCGGGACCCAGGTTTTTCAATGTGTCTGTTCCCCACAGAATGGGGAAAGCATGGAGAAATGGGACCAGCTCTTCTGCCTGCCGTCCAGTGCCAGCCAGCAACCCCAGGCTCACAAATCCAAGGCAAAGACACCTGCAGGAGATCTTGGTTATTTATTAGCTGTGATTGGGCTGGAAGGGAAGTGTATTCACTTTTAATTGTCCAGCGAATAGCACGAGACAGTAAAGTTTAAAATGTGGTTGTTATTTTTGTTTTCCGAGAAGGTAAAAGAAAGGCCTTTTTACCTTCTCATCTTTGGAGCCACTGGCATTAGCTGTGGACCTGGTAGTTTAAGAAAACTTGAAAATGAACTATGTGAACCAGTATTCTCCAGAGTAATATTTTGATAAATACTGCAATTCTGTTTACAGCCAAACCATTGCTTAAGAGGGCAAAAGTCTAGAAGATAGGAAAACACACTCCTGAAAAAAGGTAGCAATGCACCTAAATTCAGCAAACTGCAGGGGCATGCGCTGTTCTACCCCAGATCAGAGTGTGTCAGTCACCACTTGATGCCACTCCCAGACCACCAACTTCAGAACATCTAGGTGTAAAGGTCTGTACAGAAGCCATAACATAGTAATGCAAATAATTTTACATTATTAATAATAATCAATTACATTATAACATTCCATAATGTAAAGGCTATTAAAACATGTTTGTCTTCAAACAATGCCTTGGTTTCTGTGGGCAGTGTCTCATCATAGAAAGGTGGCGCATTCCTAAATCACAGACAAAACGGGCCTCCAGGAGCTCAGGCTGCAGCAGCAGCTTCTCATCTATGTCCTTCACTGCATGAGGTTGTAATTGACTTTGAAAGCTCCTTTCATTCTAGTTTTGTCAACAGAGCTAGTCTTTCATGAGGATCTACTACATACCAGGTTCCAGAAAGCCAAATGCCTTTTGTTTGTTATTATTCCCTAAATACAAATCACAACTCTCTCCTCATTACTCACACAACAAAATTTAGCTGAGGGAGATTGAGTGACTTCCCCAGGGTCGCACAGCTACTAAGAGCAGGCTTGTGTTTAGATTCATGTCTGAATACTGAACACAGAAATAAACCAGCAGAAACATCATATATTCCAAAAGCCTACTCAAGCCATTTGTTCTTATTTTAAGGAAATTCTTTATGCTAATTTAAACTCCAAATACTTATGAATGGCATAGATCTACAGATTTGGTGTCTGATGTAAGAGAGGATGCTCACCAGCTGGTTACTGATACCACCCCACAACCCCCAGCATACTGAACAAATGTCTAAGCCTCGTGGTTAGTGGGGACAATGCTGGTGGAATCTGAAGTTGTCATGTGCAGCCGCACCTGCATGCAATGACTCAGGCAAGCTTCTGCAGCTTTGGTGACACGTAAAACAGAGACGCAAAGAAATGCAGTAGCTGACAGACACAGGATGGCTCTGGGAGATGCGGAAGGAGCATGTCACCCAAAATAGAGCCAGATAGACATTCTTAAGGAAGGAGCAAAGGAGTTGCATCATGAAGAATGAAGAAGGGATTTGTCAAGAGAGAGGGACAGAACTCTGAAGAGTTCTCAAGGGAAGTTCCCTTCCCCTTGGGAAGGGAAGAGAGATTCTCGCACATCTGGGAAGCTGACAATCCATCAGAATGGCCAGAAGGTTTAAGGAAACTTGAAAATGAACTATGTGAACCAGTATTCTCCAAAGTAATATTTTGATAAATAGTGTACAGAGGAAATAGTTGAGGCTGGATATAGAAGCAGGGCTAAAGCTATGTCTATTGTGCTAAAGAGTTGTGATTCTATCCAGAGGGCAACAGGTAGCATTCTAAACAAAGATCATTTAAAACAAGAGTCAGCAAATATTTTCTTTAGCAAAGGGCTAAGTGTTAAATATTTTAAGGTTTTTAAGCCATATGGTCTCTTTCTCAAATACTCAGCTCTTCCATTGTACCATGAAAGCAGCCAGAGTTGTTATACAGCACGTGTATGTGGCTGTGTCCCAGTACAACACTGCTTACAAAAGCAGACTGCGTCAGACATGGCCCATGCGTGGTAGTTTGCCACATCCTGTTTTAGAAAGCTCAGGTTTGTGATGTGATGGAGAATGCCTACAAGAGCTCTTGTTTTAAATGCTAGACTGAACATACACTGTAATTCTATTCTGCTTGACCTAAGGTAGAAAAGATAGTAAATAGATAGAGAGATGATAAGCAGGTAAATGGAGCGATGACAGATAAAGAAAATACATAGCTGTTCCAGAAAACAGAGAGGGATAACTCTATGAACCAAAAGCAAAGTAATATGCTTTAGAAAGGAAGCAGGCCGGAAACCCACGGGGCAAAGCAAATGCAATTTCCAGCTGCCTCTGGTAGCCCCTTCCTGGAAGTAGTCACAGCCCAGGGTGTTTTGACTTCTTCCTCTCGTGTGTGTGTGTGTGTGTGTGTGTGTGTGTGTGTGTGTGTGTGTGTGTGTGTGTTTTGTTGATGTTGTTTGCTTTAAAAAAAATCCCTTTCCCTGCTTTTTTGTCACAGTAGCCTTTGTCACTTCCAACACTGCAAGTGTTCTTTACAAATATACATATACACAGATATTTATATATATTATATATATTTATATATATGCATATATATATATGCATATATATAAATATGTGTGTCTCAACCTTTCAATTAAAATGCAATGTGTCTGAAACTTGGTATCTAGAGAGATGAGATGGACAAAGGAGCCCTTGTCACTGCACATTTTCTTGCCCCAGCCTTCACCTTGCACATAGCAACAGACAATGAACAAAGCCACTTCCTTATAGACTGAAATTCTGAAATCCTTTTGTGCCTGGCCTTTCCATCCTTCAACTTCCCCACTCCCACACTGTGAATGATTTTATTGGATATTTTTGTTTTCTTCTCAGCCACAGGGGAACATATTTGGCTCTAATGTATCTGTGACTCGGATGCTTCTTTTTCTAGTATGCATTTATTTTGTAGCAAACATTTATATCCATCATTTTTCACTGTCTTTTGAAAATAACTAGGCAATATCTCATCTGAGGTAGGCCATCTCTAGTGGTTGTATTCTGAGGGAGAAAAGCTAATCTGTTCTCCTTCCACTGCATTCCAGGAACAGTAAGAGGACCTTGTGCATGAATAATTTGTTTCCACACTACAAAGCGGGTAATAAGCAGATTAGTAAAATCAATTCTGCTTCACTTCAATAACAACCTCCTCCAACTCATTTTTTCTCAACAAACTTATTTTTCCAGCAGAAGAATCCCAGGCTTCTTAGAGAACCCCGTGACTTTTCACACCTTAAATCTCTTAAATCTTCATGTTTTCTTCTGCCACATGCATAGTTCAAACATACAAAGATGAAGCAAAGTCAGACACATTCCTGAAGGAACCCAAGAAATTCCTCTCTTTCTCTCTCTAGAACAAAATGAATTCTTTAGACCATCAGTTCTAACCTTCAAAAACCAAACCTGTTTGTGAGATCTCCTTTAAATACTACTGTAGACCCCAGGGTTTATTCATTAAATTTTTTAGATACTTGTTTTATTTGGAATCAGTTTATTTGTAATTTTAGTATTTGTATTAATATAAGGGAGAAATGTTTAAATCTGTCTGTGCCATATGTGCCTCTGGCTTATTGCACAATTAATTGTAGCCTCAGGCTAAACTTTGGTTTCTGTCTAATTTTTGTCAGAATAAATATAAATGATCTCAAAACATCTGCTTTTCTTGTAGGGACTCATGCTGCCATCTCCATTCCTCTTTTCTTGCAATCTGGGTGGAAGTTCTTTAATATGAACGTTTTAACCACCTTCCCTCTCCGAAGCCCACTATCAGCACATTCAAACTTACCCAGTCAAGGCTGTCATCTAAGGCCGGGGATTTTTTTAGGAATGGTTATTTTGCTGTGATATTGTTGGCAACCCTTTGACTTATTTTATCACCCCAGGGTTTTTTTAACTTTTAGGAGCCCAAGAGGGCAGAAAAAGAAGTAGGTGAGCAATTAAACCCTCTGAGTCAGGAGATTCTCCCCTTGTGTTAAGCAATGTTGTAGAACATCGCATGTAGTAAGCTCCTAGCAGATGAGCCATGTGGCTGCTGAGCACAAATGCCTGCTTGCTGCTGTGAGCTCAGAAACCATCATTATTAGTCTTTTCCACTTCTGGAGGGAATTATAAGGGCCATTTAATAACCTGTAAGTCATAGAGAGTTAAAGGTGCTTCCTCAAAACATTGAGGACAGAATGAAAGGTGAGGAATGTTAGCCATAGGTCAAAAGTGCAGGAAAGTCTCTTAATGTGGGTTGTTGGAGAATTGGAAGTCTTTTTTCTTTTGGAAGTCTCCCTAGAATGGGGCCAAGGACGCTGCCCATTCTAGGATGAAAAATTGGGATATTAGACACCCCCAAATATTTATCCCAAGCCTTCATTTAGGGTTCTTAGTTAGTTTGCTCAACCATTACATTCTCAAATGCTAAGCAGGGCATTTGAATCTCTCCACAGTCCATATTAGCACTGTCTTTTGAAGTTGAGTTTTTCATTATTCTCACCTGATATACCTTATTTATCCCACACCCACCCTAATAACATGTCGTGCTCACTGTTATCTTTGAGACAAGGCTTGAATTTTACTCTGCCTGGAGTGCTCCTCACATGTCTTGTCCAGATCCAGTTCCAATTCATTCTTCAGCCCTGCATCAGTCATTGGGAGCTATGTTAAACCATTGTGACAGACAACTTCCAAATTTCAGTGGCTCAAAAATCTTCTTCCTCATTTATTTACATCTCATTATGGGTCAGGTGAGAGGTGGGTCTGTGCTATATCATCCTAACACAGGAATCCAGGCTGAGGGAGGTACCATCAATAAGATCCCCATTGCTATAGAAAAGAGAAAAACATGCTCAATAGAACTCTGTTTCCTGGAGATTTCTCCTGAAAAAGTCACATTATTTTTTTGTCACTTCCATTGACAAAAAAAAAAAAAAAAATCATGTGGCCATGCAAAAATTTAATTAGGTGAGCTGGAACAGTCAGAGTGCATTCATAAAAAATAAACTGAAAATATTTAGAGAACAGCACCAATGACTATTGTGAATGCCAGCATGTATTCCTAGCAACTCAATACTATTACCCTCTGAACTTTTCATGGCTTGCAAAGTATTAGAGGTTCTTATCTGAAGCCATAGCACTCAGAAGGACTGCAAAATACATAATGACACATCCTTTAGGATGTCCTTAGAAAATTCAAGGAAAAGAAGTTATATAATTCAAAAGTGCTTTTGGGTACAGCTATTTAGAGCTAGGTGGTAAGATTAGAGATAGATCGTAAAGATAACAATAGGGTTAGGGTTAGGATTAGCGTCTGGGTCAGAGTCAGGGCTGGAAGTGTGGTTAGAAGTGGGGTCATGGTCAGGGTCAAGATCAAAGTCAGGGTCAAAGTAAGGGTCAGAATGAGGGACCAAGGAAGGGATTAGGGTTTAGGGTCAGGGTCAAAGTCTAGGGACAGCGTTAGGGTTAGGATTAGAACCAGAGCTTTGTTCTGAGGACCCACCAGAGGAGAGGCCATGACTTTGGAGCAGCTGGTAGCACGTCCACAGTGAAGACCAGTGTTTTGTTCTCCTTAAGACTGACCTGGGGAGACATGACTGCAGGTCAGGTGAGGAAGGGGAGGCAAAAGCTTCCTGTCTGCTCCCCGTGTGCTAAGACGGGAACTCCACCATGGGCTTTACTTTCACATGTCATATTCTACAAGTTTTGTTTACAAAGGCAACCCTTGCTTGAGGCTTTGGCTGCTCATCATCACAGCGTGCCATAACATACGGTAAGATTTGGGTTTGTTTCTGGGGCAAGATCTCTATATAGGAAAAAGAGAAATGCTTAGAGCTGCCATCAGGACATCTGGGACGAAAGCTGGGGTTGGCCGGGTGTCTTTCAAGTCACTCCAAGCCTGAAGCTGAAGGAAACATGTGCACCCCCTGTAAACACTTTTATTCATGTTTTAGTCATTTTTCTTACTTTTCTTAAAGTAGGCAAAACAGTATTGAAAATGGAAAAGTAGGTATATTAAAACTTGCAACATGAAGTTTAAATATATTATTTGTACCTCATCATTTTTTACTTTGTTGAGAAAACCTATCAGACAAAACAGGCGGAGACTTGAAACAGAGGCAGGAATGTGAAGAAGTCCAAATTAAAATTCCCTGCACAGGACCATTGGGCTGTTTTCCTGCATGATCGGTCTGCTCCTCCCTTGGGGCCTACCTATTTTTTCTACAATAAGCTCTTTACACTGTATTTATTTTCAGCGAAGTTATCTGCCATCTTTGTACTGCCTCTTGGTGAAAACCTTTCTTCCAAGTTAGACGAGAACTGGGACATCAGCGCTCTCCAATAATAGCCCCTTTTCAGTTTAAATTTCCAGAACTGTGGATGCTGAATAACTGGCACTCCAACTTTAGGTGGTGCAAAAGGAGGCCAGTAGGGGGCACCAGCCATAACACCGTGAGCAACAGGGCCTTACAGTGCCCCCAGCAGCCGGCAGGGGGCATGCTGCCACAACACTGCAAGCAAGAGAGCCTTGTATTTCCCCCAGCGGCCAGCAGGGGGCTTGCTACCATTACACCGTGAGCAAGAAGGCCCAGCAGCATGGGCACCACACCATGAGCAGGAGGACCCTGCATTGCCCTGGTTGCCAGCAGGGGCCGTGCTGCCACTACACTGAGCAACAGGGCCCTGCAGTGCCCCCGAAGCCAGCAGGGAATGCCGGTCACCGCACTGTAAGAGGGCCCTGCAGTGGCTTTAGCCGCCAGCAGGGGGCGTGAGCACAGCACCGCGAGCAAGAGGGACCTGCAATGCCTGGCAGCCAGCAGGGGGCGCCCCAGCTCGCCGGCGTGCGTGGCTTCACAGCGCCGGCGTGCCTCCCCTCACCGCGGTCTGCAGAGTTGCGTTATAGTACCGGCCTGCCTCCAGTCACAGCGTCGGCATGTGTGGCGTCACAGCGCCTGCGTACCTCCTGTCATGGCGGTCTGTAGAGTTGCGTTCTCCTCAGTACAGACCTTGGGGGCGGCTGCAAGGGTGAACCTGCATCCTCCTCAGCACAGACCGCGGGGCAGGGTGGCGGGGACGGGGCAGGGTGGCGGGGACGGGGCAGGGTGGCGGGGACATCGCGAGGGTGGAGCTGCATTTTCCTCAGCACAGACCCGAGGGCACTGCAAAGGCAGCGCAGTGTTCTTAGCACAGACCTTGGGGACACCGCGTCCACTGTGAATAAAATCCTTCTTGTTTGCAGCCCTGGCTGCTGAGGGTCAGAGACTAGTAAGAAGGTCTTGGTGTGGAAAACGACACCAAAGGCCCCTCTGAATTCTGCGCACCCAGGTTCTTCCCAGCCAAGGCCGGGGGCTGCAGTATGAGGTCCACACCGCAGCCTCAGAACACAAATAGAGCGTTCCCAAGGCAGATATGACATCCGAAATATGACAACAGCACCCACGGTACTCATGGAATGCTAATGCACGGCCTCAGTACCAAAATGTTACTATAAAATCTGCACTACCTAGGCGGCCTTGCCAATACAGCGGTGTTAATAATCAACACTGACGAATCAATGCACACATGGAAACTAACCTATGGTTAGGATTAGGGTTTAGGGTGAGGGATAGGGGTAGAGTTAGGGGTTATAGGTCAGGGATTAGGGGTTAGGGGTTAGAAGAAATTTAGACAAAATAAATTTAAAGTTTGTTTGAGGAAAGGAATGATCCATGAATCACGCCTGAAGCACCAGAACAGAAAACAGGGCTTGGGTCTTCGAGCTCTTAGTGGTGGCAGCTAAGTGAGGTTTCTCATTGGCTCCATCTGGGCGACCACCTTTTGTGGGTATGGTTCTCTCAGTGTCCCTAGTCATATAGTCAACTGGCGGCTGCGCATTTTGTCATTGACTGTGGTTGGTTTGTTAATTTTTTAAAGTCTAAATGCCTCCAAGCTTGGTCTCCATTTGCTTAGGGAAGACCTCAGGCTAACGGCCTCCTCTGTTTTTGCTTTAACATGTCAAAACCATAATTCACTTTCGTTTTACTTTCCCGGCGTTAATAGAAGTAAATTCACATTTTTATTGTTATTCAGAAAGTTGGTTTAATTGGCAACCTAATTGCGGTGGTGCATAAAATAGTGTATTTTAATCATTGGCATCTTAGATTAGATGAAATGTTAACTCTGTTAAACCTTGTTATTAAAGCATAGCAGGTGTTGAGTTTTTGTTTGTTTGTTTGTTTTTTTCTCCTAGCCTTCAACCATTTAAAGTACACTCAAGCATCTCCTAATGAGGTGGATATTTTCTGAGAAATTTGTCCTTATTGATTTCATCTTTCTGTGAGCACCATAGAATGTCCTTATAAAACTTAGATGGTGTAGCCCACTCCACACGTAAGTTATATGGTATAGCCTATTGCTCCCAGGCTACAAACCTGTATAGTACATCTGTACTGAATGCTGTAGTTAACTGTCACACCATGGTGATTGTGGATTGTGATCCCAAAACATCTGAGACAGGTCTCAGTCAATTTGGAAGGCTTATTTTGCCAAAGTTAATGACGGTGCCCATGACACAGCCTCAGGAGGTCCTGACAGCCTGTGCCCAAGCTTTTATACATTTTAGGGACACATGAGACACCAATCAATATGTGTAAGGTGTACAGTTGTTTGGTCCAGTAAGGTGGAACAACTAGAAGCAGGAAGTGTGGATGCTTCCAGGTCAGAAGTAGCTAAGAGACAAAAGATTGCATTCTTTTGAATCTTTGCTCAGTCTTCCACTGAATACATGATTTAGTCTGGCTTAGTGAATCTGCATTTTTACATATACAATAGGGCAGAGGAATGGTGCGATCCGGACCCACCACAACCTCCACCTCCCAGGTTCAAGCGATTCTCTTGCCTCAGCCTCCCGAGTAGCTGCGATTACAGGCATGCACTACCATGCCTGGCTAATTTTTGTATTTTTAGTAGAGATGGGGTTTCTCCATGTTTGTCAAGCTGGTCTTGAACTCCTGACCTCAGGTGATGCAACTGCCTTGGCCTCCCAAAGTGCTGGGATTACAGGCATGAGCCACCATGCCTGGCCAGGAAGCATATTTTGATTCTGAGATTGTCAACTGTATTTCTGGCATAACTTTTTTTCCTTGGAGTAGTAAATGCTGCTTTGGTATTTTATTACACAAATAAAGCGCAGATCCCTTTTTATCGTTATATTCATTACTAGCTATATTGACATCTACATTTAGAAACATTCCAGAGTCTGGGCTTCCAGGAATTCTTTGTGATCCTCTAAAAGGTGAATTATTTTTTCCCACAAGACACAGTGACACCTAAAGTCACAATGAATGTCCTGCCACTTTTGTTTCTCTAGTTTCATCAGTTTCTGCAAAGCATCTTTGGGGGAATAACTTCCCTTTACACTCCTTTGTATTAGAAATCATCATGATGAAACATTGAAGGATTGTGGTCACAAATTCTGTTTACATTTTTCTTTCTAATATTTTTTTCCAGTGGCAAATATTTGCTTCTGTTTTATTGTAGCTAAAATGGATGCTGGGAAACAAAATAAAGACAGACATTCATTAGAATAAGTGATCCAGTCACAATCAATTTGCTATTTGAACTTTTTTTTTTTTTCTTTAACACAGTCATACTTTTGAAAACATCCAGCCATAATTTGAAATAGTCTCCAAAATGTGAATTTTTTCCCTGGTTCTAAGGTGACCAGCTTTCCTAGAGAGTGAATCATACCACAAGAAAAAAGATATGATAATTATGTTTACATGAATGTGTTATTTTAACATAAAATGTGTAAAACAGGCATTTCCTTGAAATTATATATTAGTTTGCATAATTTACTTTGCAGCATCATGAATGCTCTTATTTTAAAAAGTAGGAATAGTTAGTGTCAATTACCACTTACCAGTACAAGTAAGCAGACATTTTTTAAAAATTACAGTTTTTTAATAAAGGTTTTATTTTAAATTAGTTTTAGATTCACACAGAAATTGGGAAGAAAATGCAGATTTTCTATGTAGACCCAACCGAGTTTCCCCTCTTATTAACATATCAACATGTATCATATATGTTATTATCATATTTTTTTTTTAGATGGAGTCTTGTTCACCCAGGCTGGAGTGCAGTGGTGTTACCTCAGCTCACTGCAACCTCTGCCTCCTGGGTTCAGGCGACTCTCCTGCCTCAGCCTCCTGAGTAGCTGGGATTACAGGCAGCTGCCATCTCACCCAGCTAATTTTTGTATTTTTAGTAGAGATGGGGTTTCACCATGTTGGCCAGGTTGGTCTAGAACCCTTGACCTCAGGTGATCTTCCCGTCTCAGCCTCCCAAAATGCTGGGATTACAGGCATGACCCACCATGCCTGGCCAACATCTTATATCATTTGTCACAGTTAATGACCAGATATTACTATATAGGCTCACATTTTATTTGGTTTCCCTTAGTTTTGCCTTTTTCTTTCCCAGAATCCTGAGATCCCACAGGACATTTAGTCATCATGTCAGGCTCTTCTTTGCTGTGACGGTCTCTCAGACTTTCCTTCTGAGGACCTGGAACAGTGTTAGGAGGATTGGTCAGGTATTGTGTAGAATGTCCTCCATTATGGCTTACTTGGTGTTTTTCTCATAATTAGACTGGGGTTATAGGTTTGGGGGAAGCAGATCAGATATGTATTTTGTCCACAAGAAAAAGTCGAAGTCTGTAAAATATTTGAAGAGATGTATTCTGAGCCAAATACGAGTGACCATGGCCTGTGACACAGCCCTCAGGAGACCCTGAGAACGTGTGTTCCGCGTGGTTGGGGTGTAGCTTGGTTCTATGCATTTTAGGGAGATAGAAAACATGAATCAAATGTATTTAAGATATATACTGGTTCTGTCCAGAAAGGTGGGACAACCCAGTGGGTTAGGGTGGGGTGAGGCTTCCAGGTTATAGGTAGATTTAAACATTTTCTTATTGGCAGATGGTTGAAAGAATTACTATCAATAGAAAGGAGTGTCTGGATTATGATAATGGGTTATGGACACCAAAGTTTTATGCAGATGAAGCCTCCAGGTAGCAGGTTTCGGAGAGAATAGATTTTAAATATTTCTTAGCAGATTTAAGGTTAGATTGTAAATGTTTCTTATCAGATTTAAGGTCTGATAAGAAACTAAATGCTGATTGACTTTTCTTGAATTCCAAAAGGAAGGAGGGAATAATGAGGCATGTCTGACCACCCCTTTCCCATCAAGGCCTGAACCAGCCTTCAGGTTAACTTTGAGGTCCCCTGGTGGAGAGGAGGGAGACTATACAGATGGTTGCAGGGGAGGGCCTTTGAATTTTATTTTTGGTTTGCAGGTACTATTCTAGTCACTTCATGCCTCAAGATGTGTTATCACCATTAATGTTAACTTTGATCACCTGGCTGAGGTAGTGTTTCCAAATTTCTAACTATGAAGTTACTTTTTTCCCATGTCCACATTTTATGTATGCTTTTGGAGGAAGTCACCATGCAGAGCCCACACTTCAGGAGTGGGGAGTTAGCCCCACCTCCTTGATGGCTGAGTGTCTCTATCAGGTATTTGGAATTCTTCTGTATAAGATATTTCTATTCAGGCCATCTATGTATCAATTTAATCATAAATAGATACCAGTATGGACACTCAGTTTACTTTAATGTTTTGGTTGTTATCCAGTTCTGCAGTATTTTGTTGCTCTTTGTTTATACCCTGTGGCCATTGGGAGCTCTTTCCACTGGCTCCTTTGACATAATTTCATGTATTTATTTATTTACAGTTTCTTTCTGTTACTTCAAAAGTACCCTGGCTCATATATTTTCTGTCCCAGTCCTAGTTTCAACCAGTTTTTCAAAGACCCCTGATTTCCTTTGTTAGAGAATAGTATTAAAAACTTACATCTAGCCACTAAATGTGGTTATCATGACCCTCACAGCTGACAGTGCAAACAAATATATGTGTATATTCTAACTTATATGTACCCACTTAATTATACAGGTTTCTACATGGAACCATCTGTATATATATATATTAAGTTAAATCTGAGTTTATACATATATATATGTATGTATATATGTATAAACTCAGATTTAACTTAATATATAACTTAATATAGATCATCCTGGGCTTCCTGCGTTTCTTATCTGTAACTTCTCACTCTAACAGTGAGGAACCTGGCTGTCACTATCTGCCATTTATTTCATCCCTTGTTCCATTGGGAACAAGGAATTCATTCTTGATCCAGATTCCAGGTTGGGATTTAATGAGAAATATGTTTGGTCTCTGTCTCCAGTTCATAGTACAGAGCTCCTAAAACTTTTATAATTTCCCGAACAATAGGGGTCCCAGGAACATCTTGTATTCTAACATTTGGTCTTTGGCCCTGGTTCCTGATGTGGAGTTCCTAAATTCCTTGGAATCTCCTGAGTGATAGGAATGTCTTCTGTAAGGACCCTCTGTGGGTTCCTGGATGGTTTCAGGATGGGGGATGGTGACCAGAAAGACCAAGCCATGATAAGAAACTTGTAACTTTTAGCTTCACATGCAGTCCCTTGAGGGTGTGAAGGGACTGGAGATTGAGTTAATAGTTGATCATGTCTACATGATGAAGCTTTCATAAAAATTCCTAAAATATGGAATCTGGAAAGTCCCAGATCAAGTCTGACAGAGTTGAAGTCTAGTGAGGGCTTATCTTTCATAGATGGTGCCTTCTAGCCATGTCCTGACGTGGCAGAATTGGGGGAAAAAAGCTCCTAGATTATTTTATAAGGGCACTTGTTTCATTCATGAGGGCAGCACCCTCATGATCCAATTACCCCCTAGTTACCTCTGAATACCATCCCTTTGGGGATTACATTTCAACATAGGAATTTGGAGGGTATACACACATCGAGACCATAGTAACTAGTAAACATAAGTGTTTCCCTGAGTTCCATAAGCCATTATAGCAAATTATCAAACCTGAGGAGGATGTGTAGGAGTGCATAGTTTCTAGCCAAGTCATAGACGTTTGGGTAAACTGGGGATTCACGTCTTTTGATTGGCATCTGAAGTTGGGCACAGTCTGGTGTTACTAAGCCCTTAACCTGTAGGGTGTGTACAAACTTCAGTAATGAATTGAATTATAGGACACCCAATTGTTGTCCAGAGAGTTGGAAAATTGGTTGGTGTGGGAAACCTCACCCACCCCAATTTGCCTTTAGAAGTGAAGTGTTGAAACTATAGAGGAAAATCATGGTTATTTTTCTTTTTATAGTTACAGTGGTTTCAAAATTAACTATTATCCCTATGGGAAATAACTTTATAAAATAGAGTTCACTGTTTGTGTATAGTACATTTTGCTTTCAGTCTATGGATTCTACTCATTTCCAAAATGACTTACTTAGGTCAGTACCTTTGGCCCACCATTTGCAACATACATTGGTAATACAATTAGATTCTTAGTTGCACTCTGTATTTTGTCCTTAAATACTTTTTTCCTAAATAATTTAATTTGTGTAGATTGTGATTTGTTCTTTGTGCTTTAAAATCCTGTGGGTTTAAATATATACATAATGTCAGATATCTACCACTAAAGTCCCAGAATACTTCAAATCCCCACCCCAGTCACTCATCTGATTATCATCTCTATAGTTGTGCCTTTTCCAGAATGTCACATGAATGGAGACATATAATGTATAGCATGTTCATACTGCCACCCTTCACTTAACAACATACATGTAAGATTCATTCATTTATTTTCATGGGTTGAAAGTTCATTCCTTTTTGTTGCTGAATGGTATTCCATTGCACTGTTGTATTTCAAGTTGATTATGCTAGTTTTTGTTTGAAAATAATTTTTCAAAGCATCTATCTAAACATATACATTTTAGGGGTGTATTTGTTGGATTGTAGGTAAGACTTGTTTATTTTGGGGAAAAACTGCCAAACTATCTCCCTAAGTGGCTATACAATTAATGCATTCTGCTAACAGTGAATGACAGTACCTATTGTTCTTCAACCTCCAGTTGTTATTATTGAGCTTTCCTTAGAGTCTTATAGCTCTACTAGGTGTGCAGTGGTATCTCAGCACTATTTTAATTTGCAGTCTCCTAATGAGACATGATGTTGAACACCCTTTTGTGTAACTATTTGCTATCTGTATATTTTTGCGGGGTGTGTGTGTGTGTGTGTGTGTGTGTGTGTTTTAAGACAGCGTCTCACTCTGTCATTCAGGCTGGAGTGCAATGTCATGATCTCGGCTCACTGCAACCTCTGCCTCCTGTGTTCAGGCAATTCTTTTGCCTCAGCCTCCCAAGTAGCTGGGGTTACAGGTGCCCATCACCGTGCCTGGCTAACCTCCAGATTTGGAGTTATTTTTCAGGATTGACTTGGCTTTTCAGGGTTCCTTGAAATTCCATATAAACGTTAGGATCAGCCTTCCCATTTCTGTCCCAAGACCTTTGGGATTTTCGTTAGAATAACATTGAATCTGTAGATTGCTTTGTGTAGTTTGGCAAACTTAACAAATATGGTCTTCAAATCCATCAACATGACATGTTTTTACATTTATTTGGGCTTTAATTTCCTTAAGCAGTGTCTTATAATTTCCCCCTTTTAAGTCTTACCCTTTGATTACATTTATTCCTAAGCATATTTATTGCCATTGGTATTATTTAAAGTGAAATTTTTATAATTTTGTTTTCAGATTATTCACTGCTAGTGTATATGTATAAAATGGATTTTTTGGCCAGGCACAGTGGCTCACACCTGTAATCCCAGCACTTTTAGAGTCTGAGGCAGACAGATCACCTGAGGTCAGGAACTGGAGACTAGCCTGGCCAACATGGTGAAAACCCGTCTCTTACAAAAAACACAAATTTAGCTGGGCATGGTGGCATATGGCTGCAATTCCAGCTTTATAGAAAGCCCTTTCTTTAACAGCTGAGAAAATTATGGGGTGTTTTCCATTCATTCTAACAATACTGTATGTTACATGAATGGCATTAGTGTGGAACCACCATTGATTTACTAGGATAAAAAATCGTGTTCCTGGTGTTTGATCCTTCAAAATGCTGTTGTTTTAATATGCTATTATTTTGTTGAAGATTATTAAGTCTGTATTTTTGAGGTTATAGATCAGTCCTTGAAGTGGCATAGCACTGAGTAGGAGAGATCAGGATGAGACTGTGTATAGACTGCAGTTAGTATTTACAGAGTTAGTGTGTCAGGATATTATAAAATCAAGAAATATGGGTTGAAGTGTTCAGAGTTTACCAATTGAAGATTATGGCATAAGGGCTTCAAGTAGGAGATTCACGTTGGTGGTTGGGAGCTGCATAGTAAGACATTAGAGGAAGAGATCAGGTGAATAATCAGGGTTAGATTGAGAGGTCAGGAATTACAGTAAAGAGTTAGGGTGAAAGGGTAGTGAGGTTTAGGATTAGGGTTACAGTAAAGGTTTGAGTAGGTTTAGATTGAGGTTAGAATTAGGGTGGGTAAAAGTAAAGTTAGAAATTATGGTTGAGGGTTACCATAAGGTTAGCTTTAGAGATAAGGGTAATCAGAGTAGGGTTAGGGTTAGGGGTTAGTGTTAGGGTTAGGGTTGGGGTTGGGGGTTAGGGTTGGGGTTAAGGAACATCTCTTGACTTGTTTATATTTCTTTTGGTTTCTCTTAACTGTGATTCATGGTTTTCTGAATGCATATTTGCATACATTGTGTTACATACATACTTAATGGACTCAACTTCAGGAGTGCTATTGTAAATGGCATTTTAATATTTCTGGTTCCAATTATTTCCATTCGTTATTGCTGATATGAAGAAATGCAACTTTTGCCTACTGGCCATCATTTTTAGTTTTTAAAATCTCCATTCTGGTCAGGCGTGGCGGTTCACACCTGTAATCCCAGGACTCTGGGAGGCTGAGGTGGGTGGATCACCTGAGATCAGGAGTTTTGAGACCAGTCTGGCCAACATGACAAAACCTCATCTCTACTAAAAATACAAAAATTAGCAGGAAATGGTTGCATGTGCCTGTAATCCGAGCTACTAGGGGGCTGAGGCAGAAGGATCACTTAAACCTGGGAGGTGGAGGTTGCAGTGAGCTAAGATCATACCACTGCACTCCAGCCTGGGCAACAGAACAAGACTCTGTTTCAAAAAAACAAAACAAAACAAAACAATTCTGTCTGTTCCAATCAAGGCATGGGATGGTGGACTTGATTTCAGTTGAAATTTCGAAAATCAGCCTGAGATAATGTGAACACTGATTTTCCGAGATTCCCCAGGGCTTCCACCAGGGGGCGCCCAGCTCCTGCCAAACCAGGAGTGTGCAGGGGAACCACGTCGCCCAGGAAAGGCCGTGGTTCATTACAGTCAGTCACCAGGCGAGGGAAGGAGGAAAATGCTTCCTGTCAGCATCCACAAGTGCTGAGGAGGGAGCACTGCCATGGGCCTTACTTTCCTGTCATGGTCTACACAGCCTATTGTAAAATGGTGTCCCTTCTGCCCGACGTTGACTGCTTGTCATGACAGCTGAGTGCAGCTTGTCTTACAGATTCGGGCTTGTTTCTGGGGAGAGATTGAGATGCTAGAAAGGAGTGACACTGAGCAGTGCCATCAGGATGGGCGTGGGGCTGGGCGGTGGCTGGGGACCTGCAGGTGCTGTGGGGTCACAAACACTTTCACTCGTGTTTTAAAAGCTCATTTGTCTCATGGCATTTAAAGTAGTTGAAACAGTATGAATATATTTAACAGTAGGCCACATGATAACTAGAAACGTTAAGTTTAAATATATTGTTTATACCTCTCCACACAAAATAACATATACCAAATACTAATATATAAATAAGTAAAGATTGTGAGCTGAACAAAGTGAAGATTTAGCTTGAGAATCTGGGGAGGGGATATGATGTCTTCGACCCTTTCCTATACCTGCCAGAGTTGTTCACTGTTACATCCCTGACCAGGACATTCTTATGTTTGCATTGCATGTTTCCCACTTAATAATTCCCCAAGCTAGACTGTTTCCATTAATCTTTCCTTTTAACAAAGGCAATACAGCTTTCTCCCATTGGTTTGACTGTATATTTAATGTGAACATACTTTATAATATGATACATTTATATGATATGATACATTTGTTCATGATGGGCTACTTCTATTACACGATCAAACGTATTTTGATTCTGACACTCTCAATTAAGTCTAACGTATTTTCCTAAGAGCATTAATCATTCATTGCATATTTTATTAGTTAAAGCACAGATCCTTTTTATCATTAACTTCATGACTAGCTATATTAACATTATAATTACAAGTTCAACTAAATTTTGAAACATTTCAGAGTTTGGGCTTCCAATAATTATCTGTGATCCTCTAAAAGGTAACTTTTTTCTATAAAACATAGCAACATTTAAAATCACTCAGAATATTCTGCAGTTTTTGTTTCTCTAATTTCATCACTTTCTACAAAGTATCATTGAGGAAATTGACTTTGGTTATTCTTAAACTTTTCTGTTTTAGAAAGCATCACAATAAAACATTAAATTATTGTGGTTACAAATTCTGTTCACATTCTTTCTTTCTTTGAATATTTTTTCCCAGTGACCAATATTGCAGTTACATTATTACAAAAAAGCATACATGGAAAACAAAGGTAGGGTTATTTTGGAGTAAGTGATCCAGTCACAGGGAATCGATTTGCCACTGAAACATTTTCTTTTTTAAAAAAAATCTTGGATACTAAGAAACTTTTTTTTTTTACAGTCATTCTTTTGACAACGTTCAACCATGAATTGAAATAGAGTCTTTAAAATGAATATTTTTCTGGTTGTCTAAAAGAGCCCCACCTTTTTAGAGTGTGAACCCAAGACACAATCACAATACCAGAAAAAAAATATTGTTCGTTTATACAGATGTGTTGTTACTTTAATATAAAACATGTAAAGAGGCGTTTATTTGGAATTATATATTAGTCTGTATGATTTAATTTTTGTGTCATAAATGCTCTTATTAAAAGACAGGAATAGTTAACAGGGTGAATTACTAGTAATTAGTAGTACAAACAAGTACGTGTTTGAAAACATATAACACTTTTTAAAGTAAGTTTTTAGAGTAGTTTTAGATTTACACAGAAATAGTAAAGGAAACACAGATTTCCCACGTAGCTGCAACACAGTGCCCTCTCTTATTAACATCTTCTATCAGTATGTCTCACGTCATTTGTCACAGTGAATGAACAAATATTGACATGCTTTTACTAACTGAGGCCTGTGTTTTATTTGGATTTCCTTAGTTCTATCTTTCCCTCCTTCAGGGAGGAGGAGTTCTATCTTTCCCATCCAGGATCTCACGTAACATTAATTGTCACAACTACTTAAGCTCTTCTTGGCTGTGATGGTTTCTCAGACTTTCCTTCTTCCAGTGACCTTGACAGTGTTAAGGAGGATTGGTCAGACATTTTGTAGAAGGTCTCCCATTGTTATTTATCTGGTGCTTTTCTGATAAGTTGACTGGTGTTGTGGGTTTGGGGGAAGCAGATCACAGAGGTGAAGTGCTATTATTGTCACTTCATGCTCTCAAGGTGAATTATCATCAGTGATATTAACTGTGATCAGCTGGCTGAGTTAGTGTTTGTCAAGTTTCTCTACTGTGAGGTTACTTGTCTATACTTTTTATATTCTTCCGGAAGAAGTCACTATGCACAGTCCCCATTTAAGGAGTGGGATATTAGCTCCACCTCCTCGGTGGCTGAGTGTCTGAATCAATTATTTTGAATTCTTTTGTAAAGGAGATTTCTATTCAACTTTATTTGCTTATGCATTTATTTTTATAAATGTGGGCACAGACAGTTAGTTTAAGCTTTGTTTATTCAATACTGCAGTATTTTGTTGCTCAATTTATTTCTGCTTTGGCCACTGGGAGCTCTTTCCATTGGTTCCTGTTTTCCTTTTGACATATTTTATATTTTTCAAGTACTTTCTTCTTTTCTGATATGTCAGCTATCCTGGGTCATATATTTACTGTCCCAGTCCCAGTATCAGCCATTTCTTCAGAGAGCCCTCATTCCTTGTGTTAGAAAATGGTATTAAAAATTTATGTCTGGGCCAGGCACAGTTGCTCACACCTGTAATCCCAGCACTTTGGAAGGCCGAGGCAGGATGATCACCTGAGATCAGGAGTTTGAGACTGGCCTGGCCAACATTGTGAAACCCTGTCTCTACTAAAAATACAAAAATTAGCCAGGCATAGTGGCAGGCATCTGTAATTCCAGCTACTCAGGAGGCTATGGCAAGAGAATTGCTTGAACCTGGGAGGTCGCTGTTGCAGTGAGCCAAGATCACACCATTGCACTCCAGCTTGGGCAAGAAGAGCAAAACTCTGTCTCAAAAAAAAAAAACAAAAAACAAACAAACAAAAAAACAATTTATGTATGGCAGGGCATGGTGGCTCATACCTGTAATCTTGGCACTCTGTGAGGCTAAGATGGGAGGATCCCTTGAGCCCAGGAGTTTGAGACCAGCCTGTGTAGCACTGGGAGACCCCATCTCTACAAACAATTAAAAAAATTAGCCAGGCATGGTGGTGCATGCCTATGGTTCTAACCTTGAGAGGCTGAGGTGGGAGGATTGTTTGAGCCCAGGAGGTCAAGGCTGCGTTGAGCCATGATTGTGCCGCTGCATTCCAGCCTGGGTGACAGAGCAAGACCCTGTCCAAATAATAATAATAATAATAAAGAAAAAAGTTCATTTCATTTGGCTTATGATTCTGGTGGCAGGAATGTTGAAGATTGGGCAGCTGCATTTGGTGAGGCTTTATTGTGTTTCAACACATGGTGGAAAGCAGAAGGGGAGCCATTGTATACCAGAGAGAGATCATGTGGCAAGAGAGAAAGCAAGGGAGAAATCAAGAAAGCCAGACTCTTTTTAACAACCTGCTCTTGGCTGGGTGACAGAGTGAGACTGTCTCTCAAGAAATAATAATAAAAATTAAAAAATAAAATGTTAGCCACAAATTAGGCATAAATACTGTGAAGATTAATTTTAGGGGTTCCCATGACAGGATTAAGGGATACTCGCATAACTGGAAAAGCACTATTTCTGGTTGTATTTGTGAAGGTGTTTCTGGAAGTCCCTTGATAAGAACCTCTGTTGATTTAGTCATCATTCTCTTCTTGGAACTGAGAGGGAGACTTCATTAAAATGGGGATTTTCTTGATCGATATACATTTCCCTCATAAAGGTTAACTTCTACTCTGTTTTTAGAACTTCCCTGTATCTGGAGCTCCTGGCCTCAGGTGATCCCCTGGCCTAGGCCTCCTAAAGTACTGGGATTACATGTGTGAGCCATCGTGTCTGGCCAGCTTGTCTTTTTATTTTTTGAAAAGGATCTTTCACAGAGCGTAAACTTTTCTTCTTCATATACTAAATGAGAGTGGGGAGTGGATTATTCATGAGTTTTCTGGGAAAGAGATGGACAATTCCAAGAACTCAGGGTTTCTCCCATTTTTAAACCATATAGGATAACTTCTGGACATTGCCATGGCATTTGTAAATGGTCATGGCACTGGTGGAAATGTCTTTTACCATGCTAATGAAACAGTCTTTGCAAAATTATGACTGGGACAGTGAAAGAAATCTAACTTAACTGACTCCATCTTGCTTTTAACCTCTAAGCTATCCTTGATCATTCCTGGGTGTAAGATGAACTAACAGTTCAAACAAAGACGGTAACAGCCCTTTCCCAAAGCAGGCCTCTTTGTTGCCTGGGGACTAGATTGCCTTTGTAGGATTAACATTAACCTCAAGATTAGAGATAATGGTTTAGGAGACGGATCAGCTAACACCACCCACTTCAATAAATGGGTTCATCTGATTTTGTGGTCCCCACTCCGGAACTGACTCAGCTCAAGAAGGCAGCTTGGAATCCTTGTGATTTCATCTCTGACCAATCAGTACTCTTGGCTCACTGTCTTCCCCTACCCATCAAGTTATCCTTAAAACTCTGCTCCCTGGATGGACGAGTTGGCTCACACCTGTAATCTCAGCAGCTTGGCAGGTTGAGACAGGTGGATCCCTTGAGGTCAGGAGTTCGAGACCAGCCTGAAAAACATGGTGAAATCCCGTCTCTACTAAAAATACAAAAATTAGCTGGGTATGGTAGCATGCATCTATAATCCCAGGTACTCAGGAGGCTGAGGCAAGAGAATCGTTTCAACCCAGGACGAGGAGGTTGTGGTGAGCCAACATCGTGCCATTGCACTCCAGCATGAGTGACAAGAGCATCACTCCATCTTAAAAAAAACAAAAACAGAAATAAAAATTTCTACTCCCCAAATGCTTGGGAGAGACTGATGTGAATAATAATAAAACTCCACTCTCCCACACAGCCAGCTCTGTGTGAATTATTCTTTCTGTATTGCAATTCTCCTGTCTTGATGAATTGGTTCTACCTAGGTAGAGGGCTAGGTGAACCCCCTGGGCAGTTACACTAGTGCATTATGATTAGTGTACAGGCAGCAGTGAGAACGACTAGAGGTCACTTTCATTGCCATCTTCGTTTTGGACTGCTTTTTTTTCTTTACATCTTGTTTTAACAGTAGGGTCTTTGTGACCTATATCTTGTGCCAATCTCCTATCTCATCCTGTGACTAAGAATACTTAACCTCCTGGGAATGCAACCCAGCAGGTCTCACTTTATTTTACCCAGCAGCTATTCAAGATGGAGTCACTGTGGTTCAGATGCCTCTGACAATGTCATGTGTTAAAACTCAGGACCAAACCCAAATTCACATAGTTTTCTTTCTCTGTTTCCTTCTAGAATTTGTATAGTTTTATGGGCCAGGTGTGGTGTCTCATGCCTGTAAACCCAGCAGTTTTGAGGCTGAGGTGGGTGGATAACCTGACAACAGGAGTTCAAGACCAGCCTGGCTAACATGGAAAAACCCCATCTCTACTAAAAATACAAAAATTAGCCAGGGGCAGTGGTAGCTACCTGTAATCTCAGCTACTTGGGAGGCTGAAGCAGGAGAGTTGCTTCAGCCTGGGAGGTGGAGGTTACAGTGAGCTGAGATCATGCTGGTGCACTCTAGCCTTGGTGACACAGCAAGATTTCGTCTCAAAAAAAAAAAAAAATTTGTATAGTTCTGTCACCAGAAAAGGGATCTTGTCCCAGACCCCAAAAATGGGTTGTAGATATCACACGAGAAAGAATTTATGGTGAGTCACAGAGTCTAGTGATGTTAAGAGAGTTTATTAGCGACTACTCCATTACAGAACAGGGTGCCCTCAGAAAGCAAGAGGAGGAATGCACCTGAATTTAAAAAAATTTTTTTGAGTCGGAGTTTTACTTTTGTCACAATGGCATGATCTCGATTCACTGCAAACTCTGCTTCCTGGGTTCAAGGATTCTGCTGCCTCAACCTCCCAAGTAGCTGGGATTACAGGTGTGCACCACCACACCTGGCTAACTTTTTGTATTTTTGGTAGAGACCTTGTTTCAACATGTTGGCCAGGCTTATCTCCAGCTCCTGGCCCCAAGTGATCCATCCTCCTTGGCCTCCAAAAGTGCTCAGATTACAGGTATGAGCCACCATGCCCTGCCTTCATGTTTGCTTATATAGGTTATTGAGAATAGTGTTCTCTTATAAAGGCATTTGATCAGTTTGTGTTAGGTATTAGTATTGTTAGCTTCTATGTTACTGTTGATTTTAACAAGAATTTGAGTGTACTATTATCTTTAAAGTAAAACTTATTTTTAAACTAACACTGCTTTTTTGTTCTTAAAGTACTGGTATATTTTTATAAGTTTTGGGTCTTTAGTTATTAACTTGTTCCTGCAACCATAAACATTTTATAGCCAAAAGTGCTCGACCCCCTAAATATATAGTCCAGCAAATTTAACTTGTGTGCATGTGTGTGTATATTTATGTCAGAGACAGGGTCTCACTCTGTCACCCAGGCTTGAGTGCAGTGGTGCGATCATGGCTGGCTTAGTGTGGCCTCAAACTCCTGGGCTCAAGCAGTCCTCCCGCTTTGACCTCTTGGGCAGCTGGGACCACAGGCACATGCCACCACTCCAGCTAATTTTTATATATTTTTTGTAGACGTGGGGGTCTCACTATTTTCCCAGGCTGGTCTTGAACTCCTGATCTCAAGTGATCCTCCAGCCTTGGCCTTCCAAAGTGCTGGGATTACATATGTGAACCACTGCACCCTGCCCAAATTTAACTTTTTTTAAAAGCTTTTATTTAAAATAAAGTCACTGTGGCTAAGATGCCTCTGACAGTTTTGCATTTTAAGTCTTAAGACTATGTTGAGTGTTCAGGTGGCATGGTTGCCGCACGGGAAATTGCATAGATCCCGGTGCCTTTTTGGCAGGTGACTGGGACACCTGGAAGAGAATCAATCATTCAATTAGGAAAAGAAAAAAAGGGGGCTCTGAGGTGGGGAGCCAGGTGATCGGGCTCGGCTGGTCCCATCCCCTCCCAAAAAAAAAAAAAAAAAACAAAACAGAAATTGGAAACTCTGATGGTTGAGAGTTTAACAGCAAGAACAGCTGAACCTGAGAAGGTCCAGCTCTGTGGGAGAGGGGTGTCCACCAAAGGAAAACAAAGAAACAGAAATAACATCACCACCAACAAGCTGAACGTCCACTCAGAGACCCAATCTGAAAGTCAGCAATTACAAAGACGACAGGTCGATAAATCCACAAAGATGGGAAGAAACCAGTGCAAAAAGGCTGAAAACATCCAAAATCAGAATGCCTCTCCTCCTTCAGGGGATCACAGCTCCTCATCAACAAGGGAACAAGACCTTATGGAGAATGAGTGTGATGAATTGTCAGAATCAGGCTTCAGAAGGTGCATAATAAGAAACTTCTGTGAGCTAAGAGAACATGTTCTAACCCAATGCAAAGAAACTAAGAACCTTGAAAAAAGGTTTGATGAAATGCTAATGAGAATAGACAATTTAGAGAGGAATATAAGTGAATTAATGGAGCTGAAAAACAATATGAGAACTTGGCGAAGTATGCACAAGTTTTAACAGTTAAATTGATCAAGCAGAAGAAAGGATATCAGAAGTGGGAGACCAACTCAATGAAATAAAATGAGAAGACAAGATTAGAGAAAAAAGGGTAAAAAAGAATGACCAAAGTCTCTAAGAAATGTGGGACTATGTGAAAAGACCTAATCTACGTCTGATAGGTGTACCTGAATGTGACAGACAGAATGAATCCAAGCTGGAAAATACTCTTCAGGATATTATCCAGGAAAACTTCCCCAAACTAGCAAGGCAGGCCAATATTCAAGTCCAGGAAATACAGAGAACACCACAAAGATATTCCTCAAGAAGAGCCATCCCAAGGCACATAATCCTCAGTTTCACCAGGGTTGAAATGAAGAAGAAAATGCTAAGGGCAGCCAGAGAGAAAGGTCAGGTTACCCACAAAGGGAAGCCCATCAGACTCACAGCAGATCTCTCAGCAGAAACCCTACAAGCCAGAAGAGAGTGGGGGCCAATATTCAACATCCTTAAAGGAAAGAACTTTCAACCCAGAATTTCATATCCAGCCAAACTAAGCTTCATAAGTGAAGGAAAAATAAAATCTTTTGTGAACAAGCAAGTACTCAGAGATTTCATCACCACCAGGCCTGCTTTACAAGAGCTTCTGAAAGAAGCACTACACATAGAAAGGAAAAACCAGTATCAGCCATTCCAAAAATATACCAAAAAGTAAAAAGCATCAACATAATGAAGAATCTACATCAACTAATGGGCAAAACAGCCAGCTAGCATCAAATGGCAGTACTAAACTCACATACATTAATCCTAAATTTAAATTGACTAAATGCCCCAATCAAAAGACACAGACAGGCAAATTGGATAAAAAGCTAAAACCCATCGGTATGCTGCATCCAGACCCATCTCACATGCAAGGATACACAAAGACTCAAAACAAAGGGATGGAGGAAGATTTACCAACCAATGGAGAGCAAAAAAATAAAGATAAAAATAAAAAGCAGGAGTTGCAATTCTCATCTCGGATAAAATAGACTTTAAATCAACAAAGATCAAAAGAGGCAAAGAAGGACATTACATAATGGTGAAAGGATCAATGCAACAAGAAGAGCTAACAATCCTAAATATATATGCACCCAATACAGGAGCACCCAGATACATAAGGCAAGTTCTTAATGACTTATAAAGAGACTTAGACTCCCACACAACAATAGTGGGAGACCTTAACATCACATTGTCAATATTAGACAGACCAATGAGACAGAAAATTAACAAGGATATCCAGGACTTGAACTGAGACCTGGAACAAGTAAACTTAATAAACATTTATAGAACTGTCCACCCCAAATCCACAAAACATACATTCTTATTAGTACCACATCACACCTACTCTAAAAGTGACTATATAATTGGAAGTAAATCACTCCTCAGTAATTGCATAGCATTTCACAGGTTTAAATGAAATACTGGTTGGCTGCTTGTTTTTTTCCTCCCTTATTCCTTCCTGTCTCCATTTTTAAGCACAATTATTGGCTTAAAAGAGGTTTTCAATATCCATTTTCAGACTGCATTCTAGCCTGGGCAATAAAGCAAGATTCCTGTTCTGTCTCCCTCTTTCTCTTCCTCTTTCTTTCTCTCTTTCATTCTTTTTTTCTTTCTTTCATTTTCTATTTTTCTTTTTTCCCCAAAAATTAATTTTAATAATTATTAGCATTAAATGTAATTAATTTCATTTGCCAAAATAAAGTAATTTAATTAATTGGTTGATTTAATTTAAAAAAAAAGACTATGTTGAGTGAATTTTTGCATAAGTTGTAAAATGTACATCCATGTTCATTTCATTTCTTGTGGTTTCCAATTAATTGTCCCTTTTTTCTTTTTAGAAACACACGGGCTAGTGGGCTGTGTGTCAGTTTGCATTTCCAGAATGATGGCACTGAACACTCTGAGCTCTGACTTTAAGTGGTGCAGTGGGATGGCCACCAGAGGGCACGCATCCACTGCTACAGCCATGAGCACAAGGGACCTGCAGTGTTCTCAGCTGCCAGCAGAGTGTGAGTGAGCGTGGCATTTCTAATCCTGAGGCCTCAGCATCCCTCCACTTCCTTCTTGCAGGCACCCTGTGGGGGTAGGAGCTGCATGTCTTCCGCACAGACTGGCGGGGGGGCGCCCCTCGCTTTAGGACACCTGGACCCCACACCCATACTGAGTAAAATCCTTCCTCTTTGCTGCCCTGACTGCTAAGGGGCAGAAACCTTCGTGTGGAAAATTAGAAACCCAAAAGCCTGGTGAACCCAGTGCAGCTGAGGTTCTTCCTCCACACCTGAGGCAAGGTGAACACAGGACGAAGCCTCAGGCTTGGAACAGAAATGCAGCCACAGGAGAGCAAATAGAGCACCCGCCACACTGATGATAACCCTCATAAATACCAATAATGCTCCATCTTGTGGCACTGGTGTTAGCATCCATTATACAGATGTCACACCTGTCAGGAAAATGTGGCAGCCACCACGCAGATCCAACCCTGGAATACAGATGTGTCCCTCAGAGTGCACAGAACACCCGGAACACCTGAGACACCATTGCATTCAGAGTGCACACATACACCCAAAATGCCCATAATGCAGACTAACAACACCCATCACACTCATATAACCCCTGGAACATGCATGTGGCCCTCAGAGCACACATGTATTACCTGGAATGCTCATGACACCATCAGATTCAGAGTGCGCACATATCACTCAGAAGGCCTGTGACAGACTAACACAACACCTGTCACACTCATATCACCCCCAAAACATGCATGTGTCTCTCAGAATATACATGTAACACTTGGAATGGCCCATGACACCATCAGACTAATGCAAGACCCATCACACCTAACCCCAGGAACACACATGTGTTCCTAAGAGTGCACATATATCACCCAATATGCACAGGTGACACCGTCATATTAACCCAACACCCGTCACATTCATATAACCCCCAGAACACACATGGGTCCCTCAGAGCACACATCACTCAGAATGACCATCACACCATCATATTCAGAGCCTGCACACATCACCTTGGATGCACAGGTGACACTGTCAGACTAACCCAACACTTGTCACATTTATGTAACCCCCAGAACATTCATGTCTCCCTCAGAGCACACATGTAATGCCCAGGATGCCCATGAAAGCGTCAGATTCGGAGTGCACATATCACCTGGAATGCATGGGTGACACTGTTAGACTAACCCAACACCTGTCACACTCATATAACCCCCATAACACACGTGTGTTCCTCAGAGTACACACATATCACCCAGATTCCATCTGAAAAAATAATTCTATATTACACCAAGTAATATATATATATATATATATAGTTATATATTATATATTATATATTGTATGTATGCACCAAGAAGCCTCAGAAACAACACTACGCATCTACAACCATGTGATATTTGACAAACCTGACAAAAACAAGCAATGGGGAAAGGATTCCTTATGTAATAAATGATGTTGGGAAAACTGGCTAGCCATATGTAGAAAGGTAAAACTGGATCCCTTCCTTACACCTTATACAAAAATTAACTCCAGATGAATTAAAGATTTAAACATAAGACCTAACACCATAAAAACCCTGGAGGAAAACCTAGGCAATACCATTCAGGACATAGACATGTGTAATGCTTATAGAATTAAAAGTTTTAAATATCCTCATACTTCAGTGTTAAAATATTTATGCTAAAAAAAACTTGGAAATAGGTCATGTTGAGCATCAATAGAACACCATAGAAGCTGCTTCGTTTAGGTAAATACTTGGAAAAACTTATGTATTTTTTGAATAAAATCTTTACTGATAGAAAAAAAATGTTGAATAATATAGTAATAAAATTTTTATGTTATATTTAAATAAGAGCAAGCAAATACGTGATCAACTGTGCAACTATATTCTTTTTAAAAAATATTACACTTTAAGTTCTGGGGTACATGTGCAGAATGTGCAGGTTTGTTACATTGGTATACACGTGCCATGGTGATTGGCTGTATCCAACAGTCCAGGGGCAGTGGGTCACACCTGTAAACTTAAGACTTTGGGAGGCCAAGGTGGGTGGATCTCTTGAGCCCAGGAGTTTGAAACCAGCCTGGAAATAATGGTGAAACCCCATCTGTACAAAAGATACATAAATTAGCTGGGCATGATGGTTCATGCCTGTAATCCAGGCTACTCAGGAGACTGAGGTGGGAGGATCAGCATGCCCTGGGAGGTCAAGGCTGCAGTGAGCTGAAATTGCACTACTGCACTTCAGCACAGGCAAGAAAGTGAGTCAGTCTCTCTCTCTCTCTCTCTCTCTCTCTCTCTCTCTCACACACACACACACACACACACATACACACACACACACACACACATACACACACAAGAACTTTTAAAAAGTGTAGCAAGCTTTCTTTAAAAGGGGAAAAAAAAGAACATTTATTTAGGAAGCATCTAAAATGTGCCAGGATCCTATTTGCACATTTGTTGTACATACTGTAATCATAAAAAATTATTATGATGATGTCTTTCTGCCCATTCCAGGGTGTTAAGAGCAAAATGATGAATAAATCTGATCCATTTTTCTCTCCATTCAGAATTTCCTCCCCTTAGACTTTCACATGGCTGGCTCCTTCTCATCCTTTAGTTGGCAGCTTAAATATCATACTCAGAGAGATCTTCTCTGACCACAGATTTCCACTTTCACTCCCATCCGCATCCTAACGACAGACTTCTTTGATATATTCTAACATTTTCAATTTTATAGAAAGCATTTATAGTGAGTTAGAAGTATTTGCTCTTCCTCCCCATCACCTACATCTGGCTTCTCTCCCCTTGCTATCTCTCCTCAGCTCCCCACCCCTCACCGTCCCTCCCCTATTTCCCCCCAACTGACCGCAGTGTGTAGTGCTCCCCTCCCTGTGTCCCTGTGTTCTCATTGTTCAACTCCCACCTATGAGTGATGGGGAGGAAGGCAGCAAATCACACTGCCACGTGTGTACCTATGCAACAATCTTGCATGTTCTTCACATGTACCCCAAAACCTAAAATGCAATAAAATAAATAAATGGGAAAAAAAAGAAGTATTTGCTCTTTATTTCTTTTTCTGTTCCTATGACTATAGCCTAAGACCTCATCTTAAATATTCAGTGTCTCACTGACTAGCAGAGTTTGTGATCTATAACCAAAATAAATTCTAGGTCAAAACAAAATTTCATCAGAGGTTTTATGTGCCAAACTGCTATGTTCCTATGGGGCATCTCCAGTCGGAGTAGTCTGATGAAACTGAGCACACCCCTACCCCAAACTTAAAGTCCATATGCCAGTTTCTACTTTCCTGTTCTTTTCTTGATGCTACTGTCATTTTATCATCCTTCAGGTTTATTAAAAAAAGTTTGAGATTTACCAAGTCACTGTGCTGTGATCATTTTGTCTCACATTTGTATATTTTCTAGTTTACAAATGTTTGCACGTATCCCACTACTTTTGTTCATTATGCATACCTGAGAGATGCCATTAGTACCATTTTTATGAATGAGGTCAATGACATCCAAATAAAGATTTTTTCCCAAGGTCCCATACCTAGTAAGTGGCAGAACCAGTAGGCTAACATATCTTTTAACTTCTACTTGGTGCTGATACAACTATGAACCAGCTACTTTTAGTGAAAAATCAGACCCCTCCCATTTCTCTCCACAGTCATAACATTAGAATACACCATTATTATTTTATACTTCTGCTGCTACAAGTGTGGCTGTCACAAAAGTACTTAGTATATTTCTTAAAGTGACTTCTACTTATTACAACAGTAAGCTAAATTGTTCAAATTGTTATTACAGTCCCACATAGTTACTACTCTTATGTTTTTTTCTTATCATAAAATATTCATTGTAGATCTATATTGCCTAATCAAAATATATAAACACATGAAAATCACAGCATTATCTTTTCAAGTTCCAAATGCAATAAAAACTACAACTCAAACTGTTTCTCTCTAACTCTCCTTATGATTTTGCACATCCAGATATACCAGAGAATGATGCATTTGGCCACAACTTAACCTGAAATAATTCTTTAGATTTTAGATAAACTTATTTTCAGAACACGAAGTGATTTTTTGCAAATTCTAAACTTTATTTTCCTTGCACTATACTACACTTGCATCTTAAGTGAATCATGCAAATTAGCAGAATTATACAATGAAGCAGTAATTTACTTAGCACATAGTTTATTAATTATGAACTAAAAACATAAGAAAATTCTTTATGGGCATATACAGGAGGTAATTATTTGCATAAATCATTTCTGGGAGAAAATGAGTTTAGTTTATTGTCGTACCTTATTTAAATGGGTTGGCATTGCAAATAGTATTAGCTGCTTTTATTCTGTTTGTCAAAAAGCTAAAGATAAATGTATACATTCAGCTCTTCCAAAGAAGAGGAGGAAAAAAAAACTTGGGGGGCAATAATTGTTGAATGAAAGCCACACTAGCTAGCTAAAGAGAAAGCTGTAACTAAATATGCTGACAATTAAGACAGAGATGGACTGAAAGACCAGTCACTACAGAAATGAGATCCGTGAGAAAAAAATAGGTGGGGATAAATAAATTTTAAAATGTGAGGAAGAAGGGAGAAACAAAAAAGAAGCCTAACTGGTCAATTAAATGAGAGCCTCAGCCAAGAAAGAAAATGGCCTGGGTGTGTCTGTGTGACCTCATTCTCTTGAAGTGGGCATGAGGTATCTGGCACGGGGTAGTGAGCAGGAATCAAGCCTACCATATACTCACATGCAGTGAACCCCCTATGGAAGGGAATTAGGTTCTGAAGGCCGTAGGTGCAGTTGCTGGCCTGTGTGCTTGGGGTAGTCTCTCTCCAAAGGCACAGATGGAGTTTTTGAACAGGGCCTGGGAAGATGGGCAGGTGCTCACAAGTGCCGTTTTCCCCACTGGCAACTAGTGAGGAAAAAAATGCCTGCATGGAGGTCTGACCTGCCCTAGTCTGGAGGGCTGATGTTCTCCGGAAAGGTGGCTAATGGGCACTCTCCTGTCTGTCCCCACCTCCAAAACTTCAGGACAAAAATAATCCAAGATTGTCAGGATGAGACTGGTGAAGCTGGCACCTTTGGGGATAGGTTCTTTAGCCCGGCAGATTCTCTTCCCCAGGCTTCTCAGGAGCCTGGACTTCAAGACCTGCTTCGAGGATGTTGTCAAATAAGATGTGTGCATGAGCTGGGTGCTGGGCAGCATGCCAGGACAGTGCTCTTCTACCTGGCTCTTGTAGAACTTGTCCATGGCCTGTGTGATGACATCTTGGTAATTCTCCACCCTGTCATATCAGACAAGACAAAGCCAGTCTAGCCTGGAGGTGGGTAGAAGTACAGGTTCCACCCAAGGTGCCCTGGGCATACCCACCTGCCTCAGATGTGTCAGGGAAAACAGGTGAGGCTCTTCTTTTTATTGTCTGAGTGTAGGCAATGGGTTATTGGGGGCAAATGAGACCAGGCAAAGAGGATAGTATCTCATCTTGAAAGAAGTGGCTCCTGGAAGTAGCAAGGAGGTGGGAGAGGTCCCCCATGCTCCCCCAACCTGTTACTGGAGCAGGAAAAGGGGCCTCTCTGACAGTCCTCCTCAGTGGCTTTCACTGTTTGATGGGTATCCTTGCCCATCCCAGCCCAGGCACACACCCACTTGAGATAACCTTGCATGGATCCAGCTGGGAAGGTTCAGTTGCAGCAACCACCGGAACCTGCTCACACCTAGTGTCTCCACTCGAGCATGGGGTCAGATGCACCTTCCTCCTGTAGCAGTAGTGGTACAGCCGGAGTGGCAGAGGGGCAAGTCACTACTGCAATTCTCACCTGAGCCTAAGTAGGGGTTGGGCTTGGTACCCATGTATTTCCCAATTACCTGATTCCACCTGAGGGTTTTATGGATAGGAGTGATGCTCTTTCAGGCATTGTATCCATATGCTAGCTACAGGCTTGGGTTTCCAAAGTTTCTGGAGTCCCCTTTCCAGCCTGGCAAGCATGGCAAATAATAGGGGAAGGACGTTAAGCCTGAAGGCAGCAGTACCTGTCTGGGTATGTTCTCTACCCCTGGTGGCCCCTGGCCCCTAGTTGTTTACTTCCTTGTGTGAGAGTCAGCTTAGGATCTCAGTATTCTTGTAGGACTTCAGAACTGTACAGACAGGGGCCAGGAGGGAGCAGCATCTGGAACCGGCAGCTAACCAGTGTAGTGGGGGTCATAGGACTCAGCTTGGTCACAGCAGGGAATTCAGGGAGGCTTGGATTTGCTGAAGCCCTAGATGACCTTGGGCTTGGATATGGGCATGATGTGGAGCAGGGGCCCTTCCACATGCTGGAGTCTTTGAGTAGTTGCACCCTGGTGCATCCACAGGTGTTCACCACCTGGAGTGCAGCTGTGGATAGAAGCCGGCATAGTTGTGGAGGGAAGAGGAGGAAGAGGCAGGATGTCTCCAGGACAGCCCCAGCAGCCAGGAAGGGACTCTGCAAGTGAGATGCAGATCCGGCCTGTGGGCCACTTAGCAGCTGCTTGGCCAGCTGCAGATCACCTGACCTCGCTCACCAGTAAATGGGGGTTGAAGCAGCACTTACCTTCTGGGACTCCTGCAACTTGAAGGGAGAGCATACATCATGTCTTGAGAACACACTTGACTCAGGCAAGCTTCTCCAACAGCACCACATCAGATTAACATCCAACCTGTATAGGACAGCATCAGATCTCCCTATTCCTCATTGCAACTGTAATAAAAGGGAGTCTCTGTCCTAGGGGAGCAAGTACAGGCATATCTGTGCAGTGGGCACATGACTCAGATGGGGGAAACGTCCTTAGATACATGCTGGTTTCACTAGGAATCTGTGGTGTGGGTTTGGCCTGGACTCCTGTACCCCTGGAGGCCAGTAGCCCCCTGCATGGGACCAGGACTGGGAGGTGGGTGGGTGGGCTGAGCTTTGAGGGAAGCCATTGTTTGGCCTCATGGGAAGGTGGTTGTTGATGGTTCAGTTTTGCAGGGCTTGTGTGATCACCCAAGGAGTGCAAATTGCCTTAAAAAAAAAAAAGCCAAAATTGACACCAGCTCACCATTTGAAAAGGTGAGAAATGCTGGTAGTCGTCCTCACCTGCCTTTTCCCCAGAAGTAAGTGGTGTTCAGAGGTGGATTTGGTTCCTTCCCAGCCTTTCTCCTTTGCATGCAGCTGAGTGCATGTAACTTAGGTGTGTACACACACATGTTTCCTGGCAGGGTTCCTTTTATTTGAGGGGAATAACTGGTGAAGCTGCCTGGCATTTGCTTACCTTGTCTTTTAGTGTGGAGTCCCCTATAGAGTGGGCATCGGGTACTTACTAGCTGGGTGCTTACTAGCTGGCCTTAGCCGTTTGGCTGTCCCAGTTTCTGCTCTTCACAGACATGCTGGCCACCCAGTGTGACATTCAGTGGGCTTGTTCGCAGCTAGTATGATGAGACTAGTGAATAAGCTTGTAATTCCTTGGCAAGGAAATGGATGGTAGGTTAAAAAGAGCTTCAAATCAAAATTAATGGCAGAACACTAAGATAAGAAGTTGGATATATTCTTAAAAGAAGTTCCTTTGTTATGACTGCGTAGTATTCCGTGGTGTATATGTGCCACATTTTCTTTAGCCAGTTTCTTTTACAGACTTTGCCTGAGAGTGTGGAGATCAATACTCCCAGAGGCAAGACCAGGTTAGCAGTGGAAGGGTGGGGGAGTTCCAGTGTTTAAGAAGTCCTTCTCTTACATCGATAACACTTCAGTCCATTCTTAGCTCTACTTCTGCTTTGTCAATGAGGCCTTGGTTCCATGACCATAGGTAAATGTCCCCTCTAACCATTTCTTTTTGTTTGTCCTCCAGCTGTTAGTGACAGACCTTGCTTTAATAGGAAGCAAGGGGTAGGGCAGGAATTTCTCATCACACGGTGGGTGCATATCTTGTGTGCACGTGTGCAGAAGTATGTGCTTGGTTTGCTCCTGAAATTTTCGAGGTGAGCCTATGATCAAAAGCCAGACATAACAGTGTTAAGAGAGTGGCCTGTGATTCTGAGTTATCTTTATGTCAGCATTCCTTTCTCAAGGTCCTGAAAGAAGACATGTTTCCCTGCTTTCTACAAAACCTCTGGTTAGGCATGAAGGGGAGAACCAACTGATTAGAGAACTGTTAGTTTTCAAAAGGCCTCATTGCCAGTGGAAAGGGGAGAAAGAGAAAAAATGACCCTGCAGAAAGCAAATGCTCTGATGATTCATGCATTACTTGCAATTTTTTTGCATAACAACTAAAAACTAAACACTGCTTGAGGCTCAGAATTTCTCAGGGGGAAAGGATAAAAGGTTATTTTCCTCTAAGGACAACACCTAATATTTGCACCACAGGGTAAAGTAATTTTCACAAGTATTATTTTGTTTGCCCATTTTCATCATCAGCCTGAATTAGGCTTTTCATTTTTCATTGAATCTGTCTTTTCTTGAGCAGTGGTTGGTAGAGGTCCTTCATATCCTTTGTTAGTTGTATTTCTAGGTATTTTATTCTCTGTGTAGCAATTGTGAATGGGAGTTCACATGATTTAGCTCTCTGATGGCTACTATGGGTGTATAGGAATGCTTGTGATTTTTACACATTGATTTTGTATCCTGAGACTTTGCTGAAGTTGCTTATCAGCTTAAGGAGATTTTGGGCTAAGACGATGGGGTCTTCTAAATGTACAATTATGTCATCTGCAAGTAGAGAAAATTTGACTTCCTCTTTTCCTAATCGAATGCCCTTTATTTCTTTTTCTTGCCTGATTGCCCTGGCCAGAACTTCAATACTATGTTGAACAGGAGTGGTGAGAGAGGGCTGACAGAAGTTTTCTGAGTGACCCAGAAAGTCCTCAGTATGAGATAATGTGATGGGGGATGCAGTGAATCCATTACATCTCTGCTGGAATTGCTTTCTGGAGACTTTGAGATGTCAGGGTTGAAATGTCAGACAGGAAGTCACTGGGCTGGTAGATAACTAGAAGAGGGGGAGAGTTAGTCCTGATTTTGTACCTTGGTTCTGCCACTTACCAGTTCTGCTGCTCTTGCTAGGGAGATTATGTTAACATACTAGCACCAATAGTAATCACTGAAGGTTATGAGTTCTATATAGTAAGTAGCATTTGCCTCATTTTACAGAAGAGGATACAGCATCAGAAAAGCTAGTTGCTTTCCCTAAGTTCCCTGAACACATTTGTTACCGGGATGCAAACTCAGGCTTTGTGATGCCACGCCCTGTGAGAATTCCATCACATCATCACTGTCTTCCCCAAATGGGTTTGGCCATAACTGGACACAGGAGAGACCCGTTGTTAAGGAACCATAGCCACATCAAGGAGTGGTTTGGACTCTCAGCATGCTGCCCACTAGTAAAGTTCGCATGTGTTCTGTTGAGTGGTTTATATAACTTAAAAAGACCCAGTGATAGTGCTTTGATGTTGACGAATAACAACAAGACTCTTCTGTTCTCTTTTGTCTTATATTCTCTCTCAAATTCTGTGCTCTGATTAGTAGCTGAATCTCTCATTCCTGCCAAATGATTCAATTCAGGAAAACAAGTATATTTGTTTGTAGCATTGCCATCACTCTAATTCTTGGTATAAAAGAGAGAACTGAGCCATCTTCCATAAGGTTATTGGAGAGATTACTGTGACAATGCATTTACAGTGCTTAACACAGTGCCTGAAACAGAATAGCACTTTTATCAGTCATAGCTATTATTAGTGCCATTTTAAACTAGCTGTGCTTGCAAGTATGCCACTTGGCCTCAAACCTTCACAACTAGCTGTGATGTATCTGCAGCAACACCCAGCTCCAATACACACAATTTCTAAAGTGTCTGATGTCAGGGTTTTTGATTTAAAGATTGCTCACTTTTTTCTCTTTCTCAGAATTGGTCTCTGCTTTCTTTTCCCATGACTACTTGCATTTTTAAGATAAATTAATTTAAAAACGCAAAGTGGTCTTGCCTCAAAAGTATCATAAGTATAAAATAATAATGCCAGACTCACCTTGGAAACCTTATCATACCCTCTCTAAAGACAAATTTATTCAGGTCCAACCCTTCACTGAGAGGCAATGAGATTTAAGCCCCATGCCCATGTCTCAGGGCCTGTTCAATTAGAAGAGAAGCTCCTCCCTGTGATTCCCAAGGCAGACAGTGGTGAATTAATTCTAATGAACATGGAACAGTCAGCCCATTTGTGTCCTGGGATGTGACCCAGGGGGTTAATCTCCCATCTCCTGGTTAATTGCTTTCACGTTCAGGCTGAATTAAGCCTTAGTTTTCATTTTGATTGAACCTGTCTTTGCTGACAGAAGTTTTCTTGGCAACTCAGAAAGTCCTCAATATAAGAGTATATGATGAAGGATGCAGTGAATCCATAACATCTCTGCTATACTTTCTGGAGATTTTGAGATGTCAGGGTTGCAATGTCACATGAAGTCACTGGACAGGTAGGTAACTGAAGAAATAGCCCCATGAAGGCATTGTTTATCCCTGTTCCAAACATATCTGGTTCCTTTTGAGAAGCAAATAAGGATAGAGGAAGAGGAAGAGAGTTATTCCTGAATTTGTACCCTGGTTCTGCCATTTACCAGCTTTGCTGCTCTTGCTAGGGAGATCATGTTAAATATTAACACCAATAATATCACTGAATGTTATGAGTCATTTTTATCCTCACTACCCAAAGTGTGGTCCTTGGGCCAGCAGCGTCATTATTTCCTGGATGCTTGCAAGAAATGTAGACTCTCAGGCCACACCTCAAATTACTTAGAAATTCTGATTAAGTGAAGAAGAATATGCATCTAATCAAATCCTCAGACTAATTTGTATGCTCTGGACAGTTTGAGAAGCACTTGCAATTATCTCATTTCTTCCTCATAATGATACTAGATACTCATTTTGTAAACTCTATATCCTGGTAATACTGACCACTACCCTGCTTTACATGGAAGGAAACTGAGGCTCAGAGTGGTCAAATGGCTTGCTCAATATCATACAACAAGAAAGAGGGTTTGAAGCTAGGTTCTCACCAAAGCAGACACTCTTAACCACTGTGCAGTTGACAGACTTAAATAAGATGCTAAGTATCCATCATTCAGCAGAGTACCTGGCTCACCATAGATGGATGATACATGCTGGTAACCTTCTCTGTTACTTCTCTTTCTCTGTTCTGGTTATTTTCAGACTTCCAGATGCACCTTTGCCATGGCATTGATGTTGGCCCACCCCAGATAAGAGAGGCCCTAACTAAGTTCCTGGCTCCCCCTTGACTAGGGCAGTGGTTCTTGACTGTGCCTTGGAGGCAGTGATATCTGTTTTCCCTCTGGATCCTAGAGGGTGTCCTAAAAGGTGTTGCCAGCCCCTCTTCTTCCCTTCATCCCCACCAAAAAGAACTTGATAATGTTTGCTCCTGGCCATGAAGCTGGCAATGAAAGTAATGCCCTGATAGGCTGGCTGGCATCTTGTTCCCTTCCTCTTGAGAGGTATCATGGATTTTTCTAGAGCAGACATGGGATGAGCTCAGCATTTTCATCCTTTATTTATTTTGGTCCTGGGAGTTGCATAAATGGACTGTTCTTTGTCAAGGGAACTTGTGGTTTCACAATTTATTTTTATTTGGAAAAATAAAAGGTTCTGATTTATAGAGTGCTTATGTCTAAAGAGGATGAGCACATTCATAGTTAACCAGTTGCTATGGTTTTGGTTTCTCAGTAATAAATATGTAAAATCATACAGGACAAGAGAATGGTAGAAGGATTGAAAGAGAAACATGAAACATTTTGATAGGTAAATAAGGATGGAGGAAGGGGAGGAGAGTTAGTTTTGTTAAATAAACAGGAATATAATTGAGTTCCACAATCCTATCATTTCTAGACCCAATTTTTCAACCAGATGCAGCTCAGATCTTATTAGGTGTTCCTTAGAAGACAGAGCAGATCTAGAGCCTGTGATATTCACACCACCTAGTCAACCTTATCTCAGGCTTTAGACATGAGTATATGGTGAGGAAATGCTTTGGGACAAGATGGAAAACTCCTGGGGCAGCTGGGTGAAGATTATAGTGAATCAGATTATTGGAGTAACTTCTCTCATTTGATTAATATCCTTGACAAGGAGTTTAGGGAACTGATGATAAGTGTATTTGTGACTACATTTTAGGGAAAGAAATCTGAAATCAGGAGAAGAAAGGAGAATGTGTATACATTGTCTTTGGAGAGCCTATTGACCGTAACAGAAAATATGTTATTTATTGTTGCATAATGAATCTCCTCAAAAACTAAGTGACTTAAACAGCAACAAATGCTTATTATAACACAGTTTATGTGTCAGAAACTCAGGAGTGATTTAGCTGCATGGTTCTGGCTTAGGGTCTGTCATGGAGTTATAGTCCAGATGTTGGCAAGGACTGCAATCTCTGAAAATTTAAATGAAATTTCTAATGGGACCAGAAAAACCATTGCTAACTCACATAACTGGAAAGAGTGCTGTCTCTTGGCAAGATGCCTCTGTTCCTTGGACATTCAAGAACCCTTTGGAGTGTCTTGAGTGTCCTCACAACCTTGTGTATGCCTTCCCTCAGAGCACATGTTTCAAAAGAACAAGAAAATGACTGCACGTTTCAAAAGAACAAGAAAATGACTGCAATCTCTTTTATGACATAGCCTCAGAAGTCACACGTTGCCATTGCCACAATATCCTATTGTTTATATAAGTCAGCCCTCTCGTGTGAGATGAAATTATACAAGAATGTGAATACTGGTAGGTGGAAATCACTGGGGGCCATCTTTGAGGCTGGATATCACAAAAGATAATATATAATTATTTAGGGACTGGGGCAAGTGGGGCATTCTGGGTTCCTAATACTCTTCTTAATTGTATGATCTTAGATCATTTGGAATCTCTTGGTCTCTGCTTCTTAATCTCTAAAGACATTAGAACGATCTCAAATACCCTAATGCTATGGGATTTTGGTCTGATGGAAAGGTAGAAAACTTGACACCTGAGCACCTCAGTTTGAAGTCCAACTCTCTCTCACTTGCTGGAAGGTCTAACGCAAGTCACTCCCAGTTCTGAAGAATGGATTTTTGATATGCCAGGTGGGGATGGTCCTGAGGATTAAAAGAGATAATGGATGTGGAAGTGTTTTAAAAATTTAAGTTCCATGCACTTCTAAGATGTTTTATTTCCTCATAAAAAAGCTGAAGTAGAGGAAGTCAGAAGGAAGTATCATTTTCTTTTCATTACATTAAATGAAAATAAAATTACCTTCTACTCATCAATGCATTATGAGCCCTGGAAACAGGCTCTTCTATCTACAGGCTAGACTGTGATCTTTTGAGTTATGCCAGGTGGTTATAAGGGAATGTGTTCTCTTTCTGGGTCCATGAGGGGTCATAGTTTTAAGGGCAAGAATTTCCCAGTGTCATGTCCCCTCCCATCTCTCTCCATCTAGGAGATTCAACTGTTTATGTTTGAATTTCACAGGAAGGGGAAGAAACCAAAAGTCAATCACTCCAGTGGAAGTTCTAAGGAACTCCTTTCATTGGCTCAGCGTCTTGGAGAAGGTGGGGGTTTCTCCTAGGATAAAAGTCCATGCTGCCTCACCTGCACCAGATTTCCAACTTTCTGGAATCCCCTCCCACATGGTGGGAGGTCACTCTGGGATTTCCCCTTTGGAATTCCCTTCCACACTCTTTGTGGAATCCTTCTCTTCTCCTTTCCTTCTCTTTTCTCTACCTAAATAAAATCACCTTTCTGCAACACTGTTTTTGGTCCAGAATTTAACTTTGCAAGCATACAGTGCAGCTGAAGGAGTCCCACTGCTTATTCTTTAAGAGGTTGGAGGTCAAGAACCCACAACATCCAAGAAGAAACCCAGTTATAGTTATTATAATAGAAACTGAAAACCATATTATTTCACATGTATGCTTTATAATTTAAAAAGAACATTACTGACATGTTACTTAGGCCTCATTTTTTCACCAGTATAAAATACCTTGTTTATGAAGGTACTTTTTAAATGAGTAGTTTTTAGAAATGTGAATGTATGATTTTGGAAACTTCATGCTGATTGTTATTTTTAGGGTTGCTTATCACCCCCACCCATGAAGTGGGTAAAGTTGGTCAAGTAGATCTCCTCCTTATCTTTTCACACATGAGTAATTTGGATATCAGAAAAGCTAAGTGGCTTATCAAAGACTCAGAGCCACTCAGGTTGTATCTGTAAAGGCACATCTTATGTCTACGGCTATTTTGTTTTATTTTAAAAACTGTTTTAACCACTGAGATGAAAATGACAATCAAACTAATCAAAATTATTATTAAATTTTATAAACCCATCTTATGTTCTTTCCTGATACCAAGTACTAGAGTCATAAAGATGAATAAAATGTAGTTTCTCACCTTGTGTAGCTCACTCACTGGTGGAGATGGTGGATCAGGCTAGAAATGCAGGTAAATAATTTCAAGATAGTATGATACATCTCACTGTAGAAGTTTATTAAAAAATATGTGCCCTGGGGGGAAAACCAAAGACCAAAACATGATCTTCTGATTGAGGTTGTAAGAAAGGGAGTGGGGGTCCTTAAGCTGTATGGTAGAGGCAGGAAGGGAGTTGTTGAGTAGATTATGATGGGCATATCACACAGTGTGCAGAACTGTGTGAGGGTTAGGGCTAGGGTTAGGGTTAAGGTTTAGGGTTAGGGTTAAAGGTTAGGGGTTAGGGGTTAGGGTTAGATAGATTTTATTCATAAAACTGCAGGGAAAGAGAGACTTCAGTGTAGAGCTGGGCTCAATTCCAAATACAACCAAAACAAGTGGAGATTTTTAGCCAAAAAACAAAATAGAGGCTTGGGGAACATGGATGGATGGAAAATTGACAAGAGGAGACATCAAGTCTGGGAGGATTCTGGCTAAACTGAGCTGATGATATCCTTACCAGAGGCAGGCAGGTAGGCAGTCAGGCATCACCTGGGGGATGGTGGAGGTGAGGAGTTTGATTAGACGTCAGGTATCAGGGGTAAGTAATTCTCTCCTAAACCTTTTTAACAGTACTCCTATTAAAACTCCATTATGCAGGGAAGTACATGACAGGCCTTGTTGGGTAGAAGGCCCAAGGGAGCATGGTTAAAGTTTGGTCAAGCAAAGAATCTTGATTGGTGTCTTGGCTTGGCTTCTTGGAGTTTTCTGGATCTCTGTTTCAATGTCTTTTGCAGTTTTTAGACAACTTTGAGCCATCATATCTTCAAGTATTCATTCTGACCTATTTGTTTCCTCTTCTGGGCCTCAATCACATGTGTGCTAGTGTACTTGATAGCACTCAGGCTCTTGGATACTGTTTTTTTGTTTGTTTGTTTATGTGTTTGTGTTCCATTGTGGGTCATTTTACTGGCCTATCAAATTTCATGGTTTTCTTCCTCAGCCATAGAGTTGACTAATAATCCCACTGAAGAAAATCTTCATACGTTTTGCCATGTTTTCTCGTTTCTATGATTTCCTTTTTATGTTTTTCATACAACTTCTTTCTCTCTGCTGAAATTCCCCCCGTATTCAGGCATGTTGACACCTTTTCCACTGGAGCATATGTTAGTGATACATCCATTTATTTGTTTATTTACTATTTTTTAACTATTTACTTGTAAATTTTTATTTATCTGTATCTTTGTCATAAAGAATGTCTCCATTATTTTGGTGTTTCACTGTTGATAGCTTCTGAGCTCTAGCCCTCCCTCTTTCCCTCTGCCTAGCATTTGGGCCTGCTGATAAGAAAGCCCAGGTTTTCCTTCCTCTGGTGCTTGCAGGAGATTCAAGCCATGTAAGCCCTTCCTGTGCACAGGAATCTTCACCCGGGGCCATCCCCTACCACCATGAATCCTCAGAAATGTCCCAGGCCTCTCAAGCCAATTTTGGGCCTGCATGGGAGATCTGTCCTGATCTCCCCAGAATGCCTCATTATGTGGGTAAAATAAACCTTTTAACACTCTCCTGTGGTATGTGTTGGCCTCATTAGTTTCAACATGTGAACCAAACTTGGGGTGAGAATCCATCCTCCATAGAGAGTAGCCACAACAAACTGACAGCAAGTTTCAATATTTAAGTCATCTCTGAGTCTGGTCCTGTAGATTATTGTGTCTGTTGACAGTGGTGTGTGTGTGTGTGTGTGTGTGTGTGTGTGTGTGTGTGTGTGTGTGTCATCATCTCTGAATGCCAGACATCCTGCCCAGAGCATCAGGGGCTGAGGCACATGTGATGATGCGTGGCCTTCAGCTACCCTCCTCTCAGGCCTCAGTGTGGTGCTGAGTCGGTCTGGTCAGAGGTGAGCTGGGCTTGAGCTGTGTCGCCCATGGCGCCCTTCCTGGCAGCATTGGCTTCAGGCGCCTTCAGCGTGACCTTACGTGACCTTGTGTGGCGCCATCTTCGGCCTTCCCGGTGCATCTGCACCCACCAGCGGCCCTGGGGCTTTTTCTCCTCAGCCGACTGTGTCTGGTGGTCTCCTGAGACTGCGAGTTGAGGGTGGGCAGACTTGGTTCTCCACGCAGCCTCAGTCTGAGAAGCCCGTGTCGCTGGGATGCACAGTCCAGGCTTTCTCGGCGACCTGCCGCTCCTCCCACCACAGCTCCCCGCTGCCCGTGTGGGTGGTGGGTCCTGTGGGGGACGGAAGAGACCGTCAGGGGTCCGGGTGCAGCCGTTTCCTGCGTCTACTCCAGGAGTGGGAGCTTCCCCTTCACCTCTCCCGCCACAGCCCATCTGCCTGCGCCCTGCCGACAGCAGGTCTGCCGCCCCCACCGGGTGGCATCGGCTCCGCAAAGGCCTGTGAGGTAGGCCGAGGGCGCCGCGCCTGCACCAGGGAGCGTCCTGGGAGCCGCCCGCCAGGCCGCAGGGCCAGTGGAGCTCTGGCGGCTCCTGGAGGGGACGCGCTCCTGGCGCACTGGGCTGGCCGGCCTCTGCAGCCTCAGGGCGGCCCCGCGCGGGTCCGCCTTTGCCAAACGCCGGACGTGAGTCCTCCTGAGCATGCGGCTCCCCGTCGGTGTTAAACGCCGGAACTGAGCTCACCCGGGCGTGCGGCGCGCGTACGTGTGTGATAAACGCCGGATCTGAGTTTTCCTGGGCGTGCGGCGCCCCGTCCGTGTGTTAAACGCGGGATCTGAGTTCTCCCGGGCCTGCGGCGTCTCCTCCTCCGCACCTGCTCCACTAGAGCCGGGCTCCGCCTGCGCCCCGGTCGTTCTGCACATCCAGGCTGCTCGGCCGCCCGGGACTTGGCTCCACAGCGGCTTCGGAAGAACTACGGTCTGATGGCTTCGCATGCCTTCTCGCTGCTGGGTTGGAGGGACACCTCCCGGCTTCTCCGTGCTCGACAGCATCTGATTTCCACTCCTGCCCCGTGGAGGCTGTTTCCGGGACAGGGAGGCTGATGAACGCTGTCCTGAGGGCGGAGGCTCCTCGGACCACGCGGGCAACTGGGCCTTGTCCCAGGGCCTTTCTCACCCTGAGCTGTCCCGTCTGCAACGGAGAAGCATCATCTTTCCCCTTTTCATAACTTGGAAGCTTTGGAGGATCAAGTGACGTGTAAGTTATGAAAAAGTTCCCTGTTAAACTCTTAAGTTTAGCTGCAAGTAAATCATTCTACACATGTGAGAGGTTCCTGTGATTTTCTTCCACATGGAAAGTAAAAGTCTAGAGAGAATGACTTTTACCAGGAATCCATATCTTGTCCGTCCATTCAGAAGATGGTTCGGTATTTTAAGCATCTTCCTTTACATTAGTTTATGCATTCATTCCACATACACACTAAAACGTTTCTTGATAAAACACCAATTTAAGGAATTCATGGATCCCTGACTGAAGCTATAAGCCCCTTCTCTGAGACCTAAGTGTGTTTTTGAGAAAGGACAGGATTAAATAATTAAATCAGTAACAGGCAGGAGTGCTGTGGCTGCTCAGAGGCGTGGCAATGTCTAGGGGTCTCCAGCTGAAGGTGGAGGGATGATGGCGGTTGCACTGCAGAGGGAGAAGGCAGGGATGCAGGATGGGACCCCCGGAGGTCCAGAGCGGTCTCTGAGATCCGGGGGAGGACGGGGAGTACACTGGCAGGATGTCTGCTGTCTTCAATGGGGATCAGCTTCCTCAGGACTGGATGAGGTCCTGGTGGACTGAGCCATCTGGTGGGCACAGGGAACCAGCCATTCAGAGTAGGAAATTATCCCACTGCTCTAATCTGAGGCTATTACAGAAAATAGAGAGTGAACCATTATAGTTTTGGCAAATATGTGGATTAGCACACAAGAGAGATTCAGCTGCAAAGGTGAGAGTTACCACTGGATCAATGTCCATGTGACCAGGGCTAAGACCGATGATTGGCACATGTCCCACCCCATACTGGCAAGCCTGTCTCCAGGGTGACATGTATTCCGCAGCCAGTGTGGCACAGGCAGCCACTGTATGACATCCCCCCACTGGCCAGGATGTCCTGGCACCCTCCTACATGCATATCTGTCTCATTCTCTTGCACCCCAAAGAAGAGAGAGGACCAAAGCTTCCCGACTTAATTACACCATGTCAGAGCTTTCTGGAGGCAGGAGCATTTTCACTGGAGATACATCTTCTAGTGACAAAAACACTGAAATGCCTTCCTGAAAATTCTCATTAAAAAATTAGGATTCAGGCCACTATTTGACAGCAAAAGAGTCAGGTTCTGGGACAGCTGGAGGCAGTGATGGTAACTAGAATAACTTTCCAAAGGGAAGCTGTTTTGCGAACCGTCCTTTCCAGTAGAGATGGCCGATGTGCTTTGGAACAGTGCCAGACTGGCTTCCTATTGCCCAGGATTTTGCTCTTTAGTTAAAAGGGTTGTCAATCGCAAAGACTTTTCAACTTCAGGATCATTGGGTTCTGAAGAGTCTCATGTGGCCTCTGCACCTCCAGATACATGCTTTCAAACAGTGTGGCCTGATGAAACTATGAGACCATTTGGACCTCAACATAGAGGTTCCAGCTTCCTGGGAACATAGGTTTTGATTGTCACCTTAATGGGACTGGTTCACCAAAGAAAGCCTGGTTCATAAAACTTTGCCTGATATTCTAGCAAAACCTTTATCAGATGAAAGACAATTTTGTGATGGCACAATATGTGAATGAATTTTAGGATAATGAGGCACCTGTTGAATGCAAAATTAACAGCACAGAAACTTACTTTGAAAGTGCCAGAGTACAGTGTGCAATACAGCTATGCCCAGAATTGCTGCAAGAGATTTTGAATCACTGTTTCCAGAAGTTGCTAATAGCAAACTAATGATTCTGACTGTAACACAAAAAACTAAGAGTGATATGATTGGTTAGAATGAAGAAGTAGAAATTTAAAGAGAAGTTCTGTTAGAAAAATTCATCAGTGGTGCCAAGGAAATTTGCTATGCTCTTCAAGCTTAGGGATATTGGACTGACTTTATTGATCCATCATCTGGTTTGGCATTTTTTGGGCTGTATACAAACAACACTCTTTTTGAGACAGATGAAGGCTACTGACATTTAGGATTCTCTCTCTATGACCTTGGATGCTGTAAAGTGATTTGTCGTAGTCTCTGGGGTGCCCATGTAGTTGTGGGAAGTGTCTTCACTAATGCAACACCAGACAGCAGTATTATGAAAAAATCAAGTGGAAATTAGCAGAAATGTCCATTTATTTACTGCATTATTTGTATGTAATATTTTATAAAGACTGTGAGACTAAAGTTTTTAAAAGATACTTATTTCTAAGTATTTATTTCAGCATTTATGAATTCACAACGTTGGCAAGTGATTTGTGATTTTAAAATTGCAAACGTTCACTATTCATATTATCATTGAATACATGTTGAGCATACCCACATTGTATAGGATGTGGTAATTAGCCTGTAAGCAGGGTATGATCTATTATGGTTATTTCTCCCCTTTATTGGGAAAAAGCCTCAGTTTTAATCCCCTTTAAAAAAATAAATCACACGTTTGGTTATGAAAAAAAGGTAAGGATTCATGAGTCAGAATTCTGAAACCTGCATACTGTGGCTGACGTTGTGCTAGTATCACTCATTCCTCATTTGCAAGTATTCATGATGTGTGTGAAAATCTCATCTTCCCAAGACAGGTGTGCTAAGATTGTTCTGTCTCATTGCGGAAAAGTTTCAGGTACAAAGTATATGACAAAATCCTGGTTCCATTTCAGCAGAGAGCAGGTCGAACATGTGGCCATGGGAGGATTTAGAAGGGAAGAAACTTTCAGGAATTTCTGAGACATAAGTGCGGAAATGAGGTGACCCGTCTACATGCATATCTATTTCTGTGTGAATATGAAGTCCATTGAGGGGCATCAGACTATTCAGAGAAGCAGAAATACTTTTTAAGATGGCAATGTACACCGCTTGCCCTCACTGTGTTCTTGGGCACAACAATGAGTGGGAAAGGGACTCGGATGTCCTGTAATTTCCTTCCTTGCTGGGCTCATGCCACTGCTCCTTAATCTGTCCTCCATAAAATTGTTAAATTATTTCCTTTAAGAGCCCTCAATAAATTGTTTTACCATCTTTAAAACATGCATTTACTACATCAATTGTGAAAAATAGGAAAGAAATGGGACTGATGACAGGTGATGTAATTCAGTCCTCCAGTTGCTGGGGTTCTCATAAACCTTTTGCACGGCGCTGAACTTCTATGGATGCCGGTTCCTCACTCTGGACCTATTATATCCACTGTCTTATTTCGGTGCCTATTTTATGAGTGAAAAGCAAGGACGAAATTAGGATGACACTATCTATATTGCAGCTGGAGGCGGAATGGGGTTTTACACAAAGCCCATTGTGTAAGATGTCTGTTGCTTGGTATCACTTGGTATATTAGGAAACTTCGCGTTGGTTCAACTGGCTCCAAGTTTCTTAGTCCATCATTCCTTGCTGGGCGCCAGCGAGTTTTTGGCCTCTTATAGAGAAGCACCAGGGTTGCAGTGGATTTGAGCGTTTTTGTAGGAATTGGAGTGGAAGTGTAGCCACTTGTGTTTCTGAATGGCCACATGAAGCCCAAGGTGAAAGGAATTTTACCACTGGTGGAGAATGATCATCTCAGACCACATCCCTCGAGGGCCGCCCCGCTTCCTCCAACATTTCAAGTTCCCTCCTTCACTTTGTGCACATGAGAGCCACCTGGGCCTGGCTGGGCTCAGGGGTGGGGTGGGGGGGGATGGGTTGTCATTTGCACAGATCTGGGGTCTCCCTTAAACCTGCAGCCCCCACCTCTGTCTGCTCTGCTCACTTCCCATGGCCTCCATGCTGTCGTCTGTTGTTTGAGGTTGGGGTTCCTCATTTTCTGGGTTGCCAGGGAGGATGTCAGTCCATTGAGCCAGGAGCAGACCTGCAGCACAGGATGGCGGTTTCTCATGACATCAGGGACTGGCCTGGCTTTGAAGGCATGGCTGGCAGTGGCGGGGCTGTGTTTGTGGGACATGGAAGCTGGGGCATGGGGAGCCCTTCATGAGGCATGTTCCAGTTGCTCTGGTGAGAGGTGACAGGGTCACACCAGGGGAATGGGAGGAGGTGGGTGTGGTAGGGATGGCATAGAACAAGAGAAGAGTTACATTGGAGGGAGAGAAGGGCTTTGTGGCTCAGGCATCTGAAAGGTCAGGAAGAGCCATGCAGAGTGAGAAGGACAAAGAGGAGAGGCTGTCTCCGTCCATGGGACCCCTGATGGAGAACGGAATTGCACCATAGCTGCCTGGGCAGGGAAAGAAAGTCAGCTCAGGGGAGCCTGTGACTGAAGAATGATTCCAGCATGGGGGTACAGAGGCTGACATTTCTTGCTGTGGGTGATTTAATGTCGGGCCTCAATATTTCACCTCCCCACCCCTGGAAGTGCATTACACATCCACATCCTCACCAGGGCCCGAGAGAGGGTGGATGGACTTATCCATCCCAGAGGTGTTGCTTGTGGCTGGGTGACTTGCTTACACCAATGAGATTTTAACAGACATAGCACAAGCGGAAGCCTGAACTGTGTTGGCCCTGCCAGGCCTGCCCTCTAATGCACTTGATTTTTCTTATGGGATGGGCATGCTCCAGAGAACTATGGCTCCAGCTACAGGAGGAGAGGCATGTGGAGCACATGTGGTTCCAACCCTTAGCCCAGAGCCAAGCCCAGACTAGATCAGCCTAAGCCCAGCCAAGCCGTAGGTACAGGAGTGAAAAGCAAATGCTGACTGCCTGTGACATTCACTTTCAAAGGGGCGTGTCCTGCGATGCGCCTCAACCCAGCAACAATGAAGGTATTTCTCTGTCAGTCAGGTGGGAAATAATTATCGACAACATAGTGGGGAGGTGGAGTGATTTGAGTAGATTTGCTCCCTGCTTTCAAGGAGTGTCTTTTCCAGAGGGGCAGACAGAGGATGGATGCATACATGTAAATTATTCTATTGGCTGGTGCAGCAGTCATTGTGGCTTTTGCCATTAATAGCAATGGGGGAAAAAAAGCAGGGAGGAGCCAGTGTTGCAGTTCATTAAAATAATGGGAAAACCGCGATGACCTCAGCTGCAACCTAATAGAATAATCACGGGTCTGCAAAGTGTGGCAGTGGGGAAGTTCCGAGTGCTGGGATAGCGTCTGGATTCCTGGAGTCAAGAGATAGGGGTTGGTAACCTACCCAGGGTTAGTCCAAGGGAGGGGGGTGGGCAGGGAGCGATATTTCAGTGGAGACGCCAAGGATGAATGGTGATTAGAAAAGGAAACCCAGGTGGTGAGGGGGGAAGTGTTTTCGGCACAGAGAACAGCCTGTGCAAAGGCCCAGGGGTGGGAGGACACCATGTTTTCATCCACCTGAGGGGCGACCAGCAGGCTGGAGAGCAGCAGGCTGAGAGGAGGATGGGGAGCCTGGGAAAGGCATTCAGGCAGAGGACACAGAGGGGCAGAGGCCTGGAGTCAGGCTTGAGCCTGTGTGGTTTGAGGAACTGACAGAGGCCAGTCCAGCAGAAAAGGAACAGCCAAGGGAGACCATGAGGCCAGGGCAGAGGGCAGGGCCACGCTGGGCATGTGGGCTGTGACAGGAGCTGGCGTTTGTGCTCAAGTGATGGGAACAAGCTGAAAGATTTTAAGGAGGGGAGTCATATTTGGGGTTAATGTGTACTCTGGGAACTTCAGCAAAGTAAATTCATAGTTTGAGTGTTCATAAGACTTTAACTCAGACAGAGTTAAAGAAGATTCTTTCTACAGCTGTGTGATAAGATATTAAAACTATTACTATGTTTTTAAATGTCATTTCAAATAGTGTATTTCCATCTGACATTGGATAGAAGTAGATTGCAGGGTTCATGGAAAGTAGAAAAGTTAATCAACTTGCAAGAATATAAAAGAGACATTAATTTGAAAGCAAAACATTTATTCATTTACTTCTGCTGTGGTTTTGTTGACTGCAGAATTCCATGAGAAGGGATTGCTCAGGAGGGTCCTGAAGCTGGACACCCAGGAGGAGCTGATGGTGCTGTTGTTTAAGCCTGAGGGTCATGGAGGTGGAGACCTGGCCAGGAGCAGTTCTTTTTGTAGTTTGAGGGAGACGCAGCTACGGACCTGGGCAAGAGCAGTTCTTACTTTACTTTGGGGCCAGATGGCTGTGGACCTGGGCAGGAGCAGTTCTTTTTGTTGTTTGAGGGAGACACATCTGTGGACCTGGGCAGGAGCAGTTCCTTTGTTGTTTGAGGGAGACACATCTGTGGACCATGGCAGGAGCAGTTCTTTAATTGGAGGGGCACACAGCGGTGGACCTGGGCAGGAGCAGTTCCTTTGTTGTTTGAGGGAGACACATCTGTGGACCATGGCAGGAGCAGTTCTTTAGTTTGAGGGGCACACAGCGGTGGACCTGGGCAGGAGCAGTTCCTTTGTTGTTTGAGGGAGACACATCTGTGGACCATGGCAGGAGCAGTTCTTTAATTTGAGGGGCACACAGTGGTAGGCCTGGGCAGGAGCAGTTCTTTTTTGTTGTTTGAGGGCCGGGCAAGTTGATATCTGGGCAGGAGCAGTTCTTACGTTAATTTCAGGGCCACATAGCTGTGGACCTGGGCAGGAGCAGTTCTTTTTTGCTGTTTGAGGACTGCACAGCTATGGACCCGGGCAGGAGCAGAACTTTTTGCTATTTGAGGGCCGCACAGCTGTGGACTTGGGCAGGAGCAGTTCTTTTTGTTGTTTGAGGGCCGCACAGCTGTGGACCTGGGCAGGAGCAGTTCTTTTTGCTGTTTGAGGGCTGCACAGCTGTGGATCTGGGCAGGAGCAGTTCTTTTTGCATTGTGAGAAACACCCAGCTGAGGATCTGGGCAGGAGGAGTTCTTACTTTAGTTTGAGGGCCACACAGCTGTGGAACTGGGCAGGAACAGTTCTTGTGTTACTTTGGGGCCACACAGCTGTGGACCTGGGCGAGAGAAGTTCTTTTTGTAGTTTGAGGGCCACATAGCTGGGGATCTGGGCAGGAGCAGTTATTACTTTAGAGGACCTGACAGCTGTGCACCTGGGCAGGAGCAGTTCTTTGTGTTGTTTGAGGGCTGCACAGCTGCCGACCTGGACAGGAGGGGTCTTACTTTAGTCCATGCAGATGGGGTTCTGTGCAGGTGCGGCTCTTACCTTAGGTTGATGGCTGCAGCTGGGTACCTGGGCAGGAGTAGTTCTTACTTTAGTTTGATGGTTGCATAGCTGGGGACTTGGGCAGGAGGGTTCTTACTTTATTTTGAGGGCTGGGCAGCTAGGGACTTGGGCAGGAATGGCTCTTTCTTTAGTTTTAGGGCTGCACAGCTGGGGACCTGGGCAGGAGGGGTGCTTATTTTAGTTTGAGGGCCACAGAGCCTCGGACTTGGGCAGGAGCAGTTCTTTCTTTAGTTTTAGGACCATGCAGTTGGGTACCAGAACAGGAGTGGTTCTTACTTTAGTTTGAGGGGGCAGGAGCAGTTTTTGCTTTAGTTAGAGTTGGAGAGTCCAGAGAATCCAGTGCTGCAGCTGTAGAGTAAGGATAGGTTAACTGGAATCCTTGGGAGGAGTCAGTGATGCTGTTACATCTGAGGTTCTTGGAGTTAAACATGGAGCCAAAGTTGGGAAGGAGAGAGAGAGAGTCCCAGGAGGGCACCTGAAACTGTAGATGTAGCTGTACACCAAGCAAGCTAAGCCTGGGAATGTCTCAGGCCTCGGTATCAATGCTTTCTCTTTCCTCCTACACAGTTGGGATTTGTTTTCTGTCTCACAAGACAGAAAGACCCTGATCAATACCCTCAGGAATTGAAAAGCTTTAAAAAAATGCTGTTGGCAATAATAATAATAGTAGAAATTTAACCAGGATTATACTGACTGATAGAGACAAAATTACACATACACACAATATATGTCTTTTCAATGGTTAGTAAAATAAAAATAAATAGAAAAATAGGTCCAAATAAAGCTCTATAAGGGTGTTTCAAGGAGAAGGTGTGAAGGACAGAAGTGAGTCTGAGAGTTGCTGCTGATGGACACATGGAGAACTTACATTTTTCCCACGCGGTTTCAGTGCACAATGATCTTCTGTGAGACCTGGCAGCTGGGTCACTTTGTACAGCTGGGGATGCAGTGGGCGTCACAGAAGGACCCCGTCCCAGCTGGTCCTGCCCCTCTGCTGTGATGAATGTGGCCTCTGATCTCCAACAACTGACTGAGTTTTGAGGGGAGGCCAGGCCTGTGAGCATAAGGGTATCCCTGGTGAGGTTCCGTGGGTGGAACACCTCGGATGTGCTTGAGGTTCCTTCCTGATGCTAATCTACCCTCTTGCTCTTCAATGCATCTTGCTTATAACTGTCTTCTCAATATTGTATAGGAAATAAGCACTTGTATAATATGGGTCAGGTATAAGGAATGTTCACACATTGGACACACGGGACCTCCATGAAGTTTAGGGAATAGAATCTGAAGAAACCAAACTTTGAATGCTCCCTGGAGGCCCCTCCCGAATCCCAGTTCCTTCCCTTCTCCTTCAGAGGGAGTCACTTTCTGCTTTAGTCTTTATAATTCCTGTACTTTTCTTCATGGTGTGTTTCTTTCCCTACATTTGTGCGCATCCCTAAACAATACTGCATGTGGTTTTTGAACAGTCTGTTGTCTTTTTGAGGCAGGATCTTGCTCTGTTGCCTTGGCTGCAGTTTTGAACTTTGATGTGAAGAAGTCTCCTGTGTGGCTGCTTCTCTGCTGCACTGGCTCTGAGCATTTGCTCCATGTCTATTTTAATTCTCCATTCTCTTCCTGAGACCCATCCACACTGACCCGATTCATTTTCATTGCTGCATGATCTCTCCTGGTGGACGGGACTGTGGGAAATATCTTCATTTTCCTGCTGATGAGTGATTGGCCAGATGGGCCTCTAGGACCGTGTTACTGTGAAGGTTCTTGGGCATTTCTTTTGTACACAAGTGCAGTTTCTTCTGGTCAGTGGATTTCAATTTTAAAAATTTCATCCCAGTAAGAAATGTAATTTTCCTCATAACCCACAACACATACCCCTTCATAAGCAAGCATAGCAAAAATAATTCACAATCATTCTTAGTGGTGGCTGAGCGTTCCTGTGGCTCTCCATTCTTCCCAACACTTGCACTGATTGTGGGATTTTTGCCAGTCTGCTGGGTGTCACCTGGTATCTCACCCTGTTAGGCTGAGAACCTCTTCATGTTTTTATCGGCCACTTCTCCACATTTTTTTCTTCTGTGAAGGGCTGGTTCAGCTCTTTTGCCATGTTTCTGTTTAGTTGTTTAAATGTTTGCCTTTTTCTTTTATTATTAATATTATTATTATTATTATTATGATGTTTTTGAGATGCAGTCTTGCTCTGTCCCCCAAGCTGGAGTGCAGTGGCACAATCTCAGCTCACTGCAACCTCTGCCTTCTGGGTTTAAGCGATTCTCCTGCCTCAGCCGTCCAAGTACCTGGAATTACAGGTGTGTGCCACAATGCCCAGCTAATTTTTGTATTTTTACTAGAAACAGTGTTTCACCATGCTGGCCAGGCTGGTCTCAAACTCCTGACCTCAGGTGATCTGCCTACCTCAGCCTCCCAAAGGGCTGGCATTACAGGCATGAGCCACCGGGGCAGGCAGGCGGGGCTTGCAGGCTGCTGTGAGGACTTGGCTCCCTCTCTGAGTAGGGTGGGATTAGCAGGGGATTTAACCAGAGGAACCATGGGGTTGCCCTTAGTATTTCTGCCATGGTTGGCTCAGCTGAATGCACCTCTTGAACAAGACTTGGCCTTGGACACCCAGAGGCCTGTGGTTGAGGGTTCCCTCCTGACGTGGCACTGACACATCGATGTTTGGAGCTTACACAGTGGGGCAGCCCGAGACCTGCTCTGCCTGGGCCTCTCATCTGTGGCGTTTCTCAAGTTCATCCCTTCCCAAGTCTCTCCCATCTTTAAAACCAAACACCTCTCTCTTCTACATGGAAACCCCCGGCAGCACCTCCCTGACTCAAAGGGCATCCTGTCAGCATCACAGTCCTGACTTTCCCATGTGGTGAAGCCCACGGGATCTCTGATGGACCAGGACAGTGCCAGCTCTAAGACATCCCCTGAAACTCACAGGAAGAGCAGACCAA
>NW_022436972.1:0-755 GCF_009761245.1 Sapajus apella
GTCACTCAAGGAAAGCAACTTTTTGACTTTAAGTATCAGAATACTTTAAACATTTTCTAGATTACTATTGTCACAATCTCATGCACTGACAGTTGATGCACAAAATATTTCAGGGAAAGCTTCCTGGGTCATATTTTGACTGCATTAGGAGGCCACATGGGCATCTACTGGGGATTCCTGGTATTGGAGATTGGATTAGAAGCATTCTAAGACATCTTCTCATTTTAGTATTGTGTAATTTGGGTATTCCAGGAGTCAACTATATAAAAATTATAGATTAGTGATTTCTTACCTAAAACTATGGGCCTGGAACTTAGCATTTGCCCAAAAATATAGGTCACAGCATCCAGTCTGGCAACATGACATTCAACAGTTACTATGCATTTCACTTTTGTGTTAATATCCCCATATAAAAAGACTCCATAGCGTTGCTTTCTTCATGACTACCAGCTCAGTATACTGTTATTACTTGAAATACATAATCAAGCACTATGCTTTTGTTGTTGTGAATTTTTTTTGTTGTTGTTCATTCAGTTGTTTTCTGGATGATGCTTTTAGCAGAAGAAGAATGCAGACTGGGCCGGGCGCCGTGGCTCAAGCCTGTAATCCCAGCAGTTTGGGAGGCCGAGGCGGGTGGATCACGAGGTCAAGAGATGGAGACCATCCTGGTCAACACGGTGAAACCCCGTCTCTACTAAAAATACAAAAAATTAGCTGGGCATGGTGGCGCGTGCCTGTAATCCCAGCTACTCAGG
>NW_022436972.1:855-38930 GCF_009761245.1 Sapajus apella
CCCCCCCCCAAAAAAAAAAAAAAAGAATGCAGACTGACTGATTACTTGGTAGTGTGAACAAAAAACTAAACTGACAAGTGAGAAAGCTTCAGTATTTAGAATGACAGGATCACATTTTGCCTGTGATCTTTTTCCACTTCTCACAGAAATTAAAACAGAAAATTTGGGGATAATTCATATTTTATATTTTTAAATAAACATATATTCTTACCAAACATTCATTTTATATTGCATTAATCTATAGACTTAGTCAACTAGAACCCTAGCGCTTCAAATTAAGTTGTGCATTTAGTATCTTTAGGATTTATTTCATGTCTACATTTGTGGGTTTTTTTTTTTTTTTTTTCTTTGAAACCGAGACTCCCTATATGAGGAAACTTCTAGCAAGTTTTTAGATAATTCAAATGGAACCCAAGCTCCTGGTGAATATTTTTATTTAAATTATTGTTTACATTTTGAGAGTTAGTTGAGCATTTAGTCAACTTTCTTTTTGTTCACGTATATGTAATTGACTATTTTCTTTCATCATATTACAGAAAAATTTGATCCAATTATCAAACATATTTTAGTGAATCTTTTATTGAAGTGTAAAATACGCAACAAAAGGGACCAATTATAAGATTAGTAGTTTGTTAAATGATCACAAATGATCAAATGGGTAACCAACAACCAGATCAAGAGCTAGAAAGTCAGCAGCGTTTCCTCAGTTTTTTCAGTCACGCTACCCGCCTCTCTTCTCTACCACAACCGCTATCCTCACTGCTGATGCCGGGGTGAATTTGGACTGTCTCAGAATGTTATGTGTATGGACAACAAAAGTATGCTTCCTTTTTAGTCTGACAGCTTTTTCTTAATGTAATGTTTTTGAGGATCATCTATAGCAGTTGTTCATTTTCCCTTTTGAACAGTATTTCTATTGTGTGAAACATTATAAAATTAAATATATCTATCCACCTATCTATCAATTTATTTTGAGATGGCATTTTGGCTCTTGTTGCCCAGGCTGGAGTCCATGGCATGATCTTGGCTCACTGCAGCCTCTGCCTCCTGGGTTCAAGTGATTCTCCTGCCTCAGCCTCCCAAGTAGCTGGGATTACAGGTGCCCACCACCAGACCTGGCTAATTTTTTTTTTTTTGTATTTTCAGTAGAGATGGGGTTTCACCATGTTGACCAGGCTGGTCTTGGACCCCTGACCTCAGGTGATCCACCCACCATGACCTCCCAAAGTGCTGGGATGCCACTGGGCCTGGCCCCATGATTTATTGATAGTATTGATATTGATAGTATTGGTGATGAATATTGGGCTTTTCCCCAGTTTTTTATTGCTATGAATAGTAATGTTATTAACAATTTTTGTGCATGTCTTTTGGTTTCCATTACCACACACCTCAGTTGGACACATTTGTAAGACTAGCACTGGTGAACCGTAGGAAATGCGTAATTTACTTTGGTAAACAACATTGAAGTTTTCCAACATATTGTAAATAATTAGCTCTCCTCTAGCAGTGTAAGAGATTTAGTTTTACCACATCATAGGCAACAATTGGTATGATTTCTTTTCTAATTTTAGATATTCTGGTAATGGCATTACATTGTGGCATTGGTTGACATTTCACTGATCCCGAATTGAGAATCTTTTTGTATGTTTGTTGGCAGTCTGCCAGAGAGAGTTCCAGTTTACATCAGTTGTCATGATAACATAATCAATGGCTCCCCTTTTCTCTTCCTAATGTGTCCCTGATTGGCCATTTTGATATTCTTTATTGTGACTAGGTGGTTCATGTCTTTTGTTCATTTTTATATAAAGTTGTCTGTATTTGGTTAATTTGTGAAAATTACTCATATATTTTGATAACTAATCCCTTGTTGATTATATTGATGACACACATCTTCTGGTCGATTGGTTTCTAATTTAACAGGGTTATTAAGATTATCAGTGATTTAAATGCAATGTTTTTATTTTAAAGTTGTCATTTAACTTGCTAGAATACTTACTGAACCTGAATAGGAATCACTATGTTTGTTTTAATTGATTAATGAAAAAAAATCTAGTTTTGTTTTTAAAACGTGCAATCACGTTTGACTTAACTGATTTCCTAGCCTTGTGTGAGTTGTGAAAGATACTAAGATATAGTTTCTGTGTCCTGACAGAGATGAAGATCTAGTTGAAATAAAAGATATCTACCTGGAACAGAAACGAATTTTAAAATGTGCATTTGTCTTAAATGGCTTATATTCCAGGAGTCACAGTTTCAGTCCTGATATCTACGCGATGACACAGGCCCCTGTGTCCTGCTGGCTACAGATGACTCAGAGATCATATTAACATTCATGATTCACATTCCAAAACTGAACTCACTGAAATCCCATTCTCACTGAAAACCTTCTTAACTACTTTACTTTCCATGTATAATAAATACCCTTGCAGGGTATTTATTAAACATTAGCATTTTTTAAACATTAGCATTTATTACACATTGGCATTTGCTTTAGTTTACGTTTTCTTCTGCTATCAAGTCTGACATTTCTTAGTATAAAAAAAATTTCTCTCGTCAATCTTGTGACTTCAGCTATATCTCTTACATTGATGACACCCAAATCCATGCTTACTGAACTCAGTCATGTTGTAAGTGGGCTAATATGTGTAAGACATTTAATACTTGGCCTGGTGTATAACAAGTACCATAAAATTTTGGGCTACTATTATTTTGTTATTCTCATCATCACTGTTACTTTCATTGTCATTATTCTTATATTACAACTAGGCAACCAGGTTGCCTCAGGGCAAATTAAACACATATTATCAAATCTTTTCATTCTCATATGCATGTGTTTTTACGTGGAAATTCATAGCTTTCACAAACTTATAATTCTGCTTTCTTCTATTATCTGCACTGAGTTCTTGTTAATTTCTTACCAACCTCTGTTAAAACTATTGCATTCATCTTCTCATCTCCATGCAGATCACACTTACTTTGGTTTAAACACTCATTTCATTTCACTGGGATTCTGTTCTAGACTCTCAACTTTCTCTTTGGGCTATAGTTCATCTTATCTGTGGTAACTAGTTTATTTTTTAAAGCATTATTCGGTTTATGCTACTTCTCAACAACTTTCAACAAATCCCCACTGCCCTCTGAATAAAGTTCACCATCCCTCATGTGACACTGAAGACCCTCAGTCCTCTGCTTTCAGTTGACGTTTCTGGCCCTGTCACCTGCCATTTTCTTTGATACCTCCTAAAGTGCAACTTATCTGTATAGCATTTAATGCTTCTGCAAAATGATGAATAAGACCGACACAATCACCACTCTGTGATAAACATCACTTTGCTCACACTACCTCTGCTTCCTTCTCCAAATATTCTTGTTCTCATCTATCCACATCTGATTGATCTGATGTGAAGCTGATAATATAACTTACGTATGAAACATTCTGGTCATTCTGACTGAAAGTCCTCTTTTTCTTCTGAATTCCCCCATTTTCACACTGCTACAAAGAACTACCTGAGACTGAGTAACTAATAAAGAAAAGAGGTTTAATTGGCTCACAGTTCCATATGGCTGGGGAGATCTCATGGCAGAAGGTGAAGGGGAAGCAAAGTACGTCACACATGGCAGTTGGAGAAGTGGGGAGGGGAGCCACCATGCACTTTTAAACCATCAGATGTCATGAGAACTCACTCTCTGTCTAGATAGCAGCATGGGGGAAACTGCCCCCATGATCCAATCACCTCCCACCAGATCACTCCCTTGACATGTAGAAATTATAATGCATGATGAGATTTAAGTGTGGACACAATGCCAAGCCATATTAGTATTTATGTATGTCTCACTTCACTCAGCCTTTTCACTCTTGGTCAGCTTTCTGTTCAGTATTAGGGAATACATGAAGATTCTCTAAACTCTGGGCAAGGAATGCTATAGCTTAGAACAGTCTTTCTAAATCTGGAGTCTGCTTTCTTCCACTATATGTATCTTCACAAGTTTTGACTTCTCTTCAGAATGAGCTACTGCTGTATACAAAAACATACCATTTTAGGGTTAAATGTAGAAGTGCACTTAAGCTAGAGGCAATAACAGACACTGGCTGGTATAAGTGGGCATTCTACACCACTATATATTTTCTTGTGCGTTTTGAACTTTGTTCTCACTTTGATATTTCTGAAGTAGAAGGCTACAAAAATGGGTGTAAAGAGGTGGAGGTCAGTAACTGCCTGAAATTTCAAAGCAAGAAAAGCATATTGTTAGAAATATCCATACAAATGAAAGAAAAGTGTGGCATTTTTGCTTGAATTTTCCATGTTATAGATTCTACTGAGCATTTCATAGAATATATGTAAACAAAGCTTATGTCACAACCCTATCTTAAAAACTCATCTTTAAAAAAATAATTTCAGCATCACAAGTATGTTTTTTCTTTATTTCTTCTGATACCACATTACCATGTCCATGGCACACATACACATGGAATCTTTTCCCCATTGCTAGTTTTTGTCAGCTTTGCCCTTTGCCCAAGGTCAGATGGTTGCAAAAGTGTAGCTTTATTTCTGTGCTCTCTATTCTGTTTCATTGGTCGATGTGCCTGTTTTTGTACCAGTACCTCTATCTTGGTTACTGTATCCCTATATTATAGTTTGAAGTCAGGTAACATGATGCCTCCAGCTTTGTTCTTTTTGCTTAGAATGACCTTGCCTATTTGGGCTCTTTTTTGGTTCCATATGAATTTTAAAATATATATATTTTTTCTAGTTATGTGAAGAATGTCATTAGAGGTTTAATAGTAAGAGCATTGAATCTATAAATTGCTTTGGACAGTATCACCATTTTAATGATACTGATTCTTCCTGTCCATGAGCATAGAATGTTTTTTCATTTGTTTGTGTCTTCTCTGATTTATTTAAGCAGTGTTTCATCATTCTCATTATAGGTATCTTTAACATCTCTTGTTAGCTGTATTCCTAGGTATTTTACTCTTTTTGTGGCAATTGTGAATGGAATTGCCTTCTTGATTTCGCTCTCAGCTTGGCTGTTGTTGGTGTATAGGAATGCTTAGTGATTTTTGTACATTGATTTTGTATCCTGAAATCTTGTTCTCTTTGTATTTGGATGCCCTTTATTTCTTTCTCTTGCCTGATTGCTCTGGCTGGGAATTTAAATATTATGTTAATAGAGTGGCGGGAGAGAGCATCCTTGTCTTGCACTGGTTTTCAAGTGGAATGCTCTCAGCTTCTGCCCATCAGGTATGATATTGGGTATGGGTTTGTCATAGATGGCTTTTACTATTTTGAAGTAAGTTTCTTCACCACCTAGTTTATTGAGAGCTTTTAACATATGACTAGGCAAGCACTTCATAACAAAGTCACCAAAGGCAATCACAACAAAAGCAAAAATTGACAAATAAAATCTAATTAAACTTAAGAGCTTCTTCACAGCAAATTAAGCCATCAACAGGATAAACAGACAACTTACACAATGGGAGAAAACACATTTTCAAGAAAAACATCCCCTATGAAAATTTGGGCATAGGACATGAACAGACACTTTTTAAAAGAAGATACACATGCGAACAACAAGCATAGGAAAAAAGCTCAATATCACTGATTATTAGATAAATGCAAATCAAAACCACAATGAAATACCATCTCACACAAGTTAGAATGATTATGATTAAAAAGTCAAAAAATAACGGATGCTGGCAAGGTTGCAGAGAAAAGGTAACACTTATACACTTTGGTTGGAGTTTAAAGTAGTTCAACCATTGTGAAAAGCAATATAGTGATTCCTCAAATAGCTAAAATCAGAACTACCATTGAACTCAGCAGCCCCATTACTGGGTATATGCCCATAGGAATATAAATCATTTTACCATAAAGACACATGCACTTGTATGTTCATTTCAGCACTATTACAATAGCAATGATATGGAGTCAACCTAAATGGCCATCAATGACAGATTGATGAAGAAAATGTGGCACATATACACATGGAATACTATGAACTGTAGAAAAATAATGAGATCACAAGTATTTTACAGAATAATAGATGGAGCTGGAGGCCATTATCTTTGGCAAGCTAAAGCAGGAAGAGAAAAGCAAACACCACATGTCCTCACTGATAAGGGTGAGCTTATTGATGAGAACTCATGAGCACAAAGAAGAAAATAACAGACATTGGGATTCCACTTCAGTGTGGAGGGTGGAAATGGGGAAAAGAGCAGAGAAGATAATTATTGGGTACTGAGATTTTTCCTGGGTGATGAAATAGTCTGGACATCAAAGCTCTATGACACAAGTTTACCTATTTATCAAACCTTCAATGTACCCTTGAACCTAAAATAAAAGGAAAAAAAAAAAAAAAAAGAAAGACCATCCTGTATAAAAAATAAATAATATTTTAGAGAGGAATAATAGAAGTAACAATGGAATTAGGAAGAAAATGATACTGTCCTAGGCTCTGGAGGTGACTGAAGACAAAGAAATAAAACCAAATTCATTTAAAGCTTATTGTGAGTTATTGCTCTCTAATAGCAATTACAGATGTCATTTTAAAAAAATATCCTATGATCCTGAGGAGTCATTAATTTATGGACCTAATTGTATAATTTTGACAATATTGTGTTTATCTCAAGCACACATTCTTTGCATATCATCTCAAATTCCTGGATTGTTTTATCTAATAGCATATTTATCCTTGTCTTTCAAAATATGACTAAATACCCTACCCAATGAAAGTCACATAACGTTCCACACTTGTGCAAAAGTTTACATTTCATGTGCTGAAAGATAAGACAAAGATTAGGATATTTGATTTTTCTGTTAAAAATAATAAAGCTGAAGGATAGGGAAATAGGGACCAAGAAAATAAAAGTATACACAGTGAAACAGAGATCTTATCTGGAAAGTGGATTGTTTAAGAGAAATATAGGTATAAAGGGTATGCATGAGAAATTCAAAAAGAAAGAGAAGTAAAAACTAAACTATTTTAACTATTGTTATAGCTCAAATAGGTTTCAATTATACTATTTGATACACATAGCAAACAAGGTTATATACATATATGCTATTTAAATTTCAAATATATTTAATAAAAGTATCAAATTTGGTATATATACTTATATATAACATATTATAGTTATATGGATATCAACTACATATATAATTAACTGGATCAGAAGGTAGCTGGTGAATTTAGTGAAAAAGCTTCCTTTGTTTTTTTCTCTTCTCCTCTGGGCACTCAGGCCTGGCAACTTTGGTTTGCCACTCACCCCAGTACAGAGGTCAGTTTTGTCCACAAGCATGAATCACGTCTGTTTGTGTATACCGCATCATGTTAGTGGTGCAAGGCTGGAGAATTCCCTTTCTCTAACATCCACTTTCTATTAACCCAAAGAAACCTTTGGGTTCCTTTTCTTAACCTTTCTTTTCTCTCTTCCACAAAATGCCTACCATAAGGCTTCCTTTCATGGAGGCCAGGGCCTGGTATTGCAGGAAAGCTCCATCAGACTGGGTGATCTAACTGCTCATTCTGTGGAGGGCTCTGACAAGGGTGTGGACCCCAGAACGTTCTACCAGCCAGCTCCTGAGCAAAGGGTTTTTCCATAGTGGACCTGGAGGAAGGCTTGGGTAACCTTTTGGGCAGGTCTTTCCAACATGAAGTTCTATGCTAATGGAATAATATTTTTCTAAAACTTTATCGGTCCTTCTAGTGAGAATAGTTCATGCATAGTCTACAAAGTGGTCCTCAAAATTGTGTACACATCAACATCCCCTAGAGGGCTTTTTTAAGTAAGTTTCTGATGTTGAGGTGGGGCCTGAGAATTTGCCTTTCTAAAAAGTTTCTTGGAAAATGATGATGCTGGACACGGGTCTTTGACCTTGCTATTTGAAGTAGATTCCTAGAACCAAGGAGCAAGGGGTTCACCTGGAAACATCCTGGAAATGGAGACTCTCAGACCTCATCCCAGACCTATTGAATCAGAATATATGTTTTAAATAAGATCCCTGGGTGATTTGCATGCACAGGCAAATGTGAAGCACAAGTTTAGAAGAATCTTCTTGAGGTTCCAAACAAACAGAGTTGGGGAACAGTGGAGAGTGACCACTGTCTCCAAACTGCCAAGGACACAACAGGAACTACTATCCTTAGAATGGCTTCCTCAAAGCTCTGACTCAACTCCCACCCTCCCACAGCCATCGCCATGAGTAATTATCTAATTGCCCATTTCTGCCAAGGCCCCAGCTCAGGAACGGATGTTCTCCTAGTGAATTTTGCTAGGGGAACAGACTCTGCCTGCTGATGTCAGACTTACCATTAGCACTTCTGCTTCCCTACACATACCCACCCGCTATACTGCCCCAGGTCCACAGTTGCTTGTCAGTTTCTCCTTGGGGAAGCAGGTGGGCAGCCATTATGCCCCTTGTATAGTATTATACTCTGGAATCTTGTTTCAGAACCTAATTAGAAACCAAAAAGATCATTTTGTCTTGCTGTCATTATACAATGCAATGGCAGTCATCATGATGCGAAGTCATTATGAATCACAGACAAAAGCAATCACTTATGATCTCTGTTTTTTCTCTGCAAAGGGATGAGAAGCCGTCTTTTCCAGTATCAAGAACACAGACACATTAATCAGCCTCTCTACCCTGAGCCACACAAGGTCCTTTTGTGTTCAGGGTTCTGTCTCTAATAGCAGCACATGGACTAAGTAAGAAAACGTACAGGTGCCCCTCCAGTTGGTTAGGGACTCTTACCAGCAGCCTCTTAATTTTCCAGCAATTCCCAATATGCCACTGTAATCAAGGCTTCAGTCTACATCAGGGTAGACTATAGCCTTGAGAAATTAGAGAAGGCTTCTGAATCTACTCTTCTTAGCTAGCATAAGTCAGTAACAGCTACATTTACTGAGCTATGTTATTACGCAGTGTTATATTATAGGTGACAATTTAGTACTATGTTCCAATCACTGTTCTACGTTCTTTCTTTGTATTAGCTCACTTAACATTCCTAATAACCCTGGGAGGTACTATTATAATCATAATAATCCCCATTTTATTTATAAGGAAACTGAAACCTAGAGAGATTATATAAGTTGCACAAGGTCACATAAGGATAGATGGTCAGTAAGCCACAGAGTGAGGATACAAATCCAGAATCTGCATGTTTAAGCATTATACTATACAACCTTCCAGGTTCTTAAAGTTTATTGATACCTGTGTCAGGTAGGACTTGAACTCGTAAATTGGGGATAAGAGAGAAGAGGGCTAGTTCTTGTCCTGAAACCTTTTCCCTCTATAATTCTGGTAATCTTTGCTCTTCCTGATCTTATAGGCCACTTTATTGGAGTCGAAGCCATTTCCAAAGCCCAAGAAATTTCAGAATTTTCTCTAACGTCATCACAGGACTCAATTCTGAGGCTAAAGATAAAATATTGAAGAAGGCTGAATTTGATTTCTTTGAAGGCATCTCCTCCTCTCATCCATCCATTTGTCTATTCAGGAAACACATGTTACATTTGTACCACATTCTTGGCATAGAGTTGACGTTCTTCTACCACTTTTCCAGGAACTCAAAATATAGTGATACAGACCAATGTGATAGCAAAAAATGCACAGAAAATAAAGTGTTGGAGGTAGAAGTGATGCTATCATAGAGCAAAGCAAAGATCAGTTCATTAATTAGGGTGTGAGATTCACTAGAGAGAAGACCAGACTTGGGCCAATTCCATTCCCAAATCACCTGCACCTCAATAACTGTTTGATAAACACTTGATGAGCCAGGTAGAACCAAACTGGGAAATTAAAGAAGACTCCCACAAAGATTTAGCATCTCAGCTGAGTCTCAAATAATCACTAGAATTTTAATTTGTGGACATGAGAGAAAGGATATTCCAGGTTGAAGAAACAGGAAGTTAGGAAAATGAAAGAAACTTTGAGAGAAACAGTGAGTTGACTGTTATTTTGATTAGGAAACTAATGATGATTACAGAATGAATTTGCAAATTGCTACCAAAAAAAAAAAAAAAAAAAAAAAAAAACCTACGGTATTTAACCTTTGCTCTTTCTTGGAGCATTTCTGATACTAGGGTGGGTGTAAAGCAAGTTCTCTCACCACAGCCCATGATACACAAAAAGCCACCTTCTTCCCAAAATCATTCCCAGTTTTCCAGCTGCCCAGGCCTGCCAGTGAGGTCCTAAAATTTTCTCATTCCACACCCCTGTTTCCTCCTTTAAAAGGCTTCTGCCTACACTATCGCCCTACTCATCTGGAGGTTCACTTTAGGGTCACAAATCAATCCAGCTGAATAGGCTGATAAAGAATACCCCACACACATCTGTGGCTCACTGGTCGAAGAGGTGGCAGGGGGTGAGGGTGTACTGTGAAAATCAATACTAGCCAGCTTCCTCGTAAACCCTTGCATTTCCCTTTCCAGGAAAAACTGCTTATTTGTGGGAGCTGCTGGAGAAGCTCAAATCTAAAGGAGCAACTAACAGAATATTAGGATAAATGTAACAAGTGATTTCTTGGAAAGAAACGTTTGAATACCAACTCTTTAGTATTATGCCAACTTCCCCAAAGACGCAAATCCTGGAGGTGTTTATTAGAACCACAGACTCGTAGGCCCACCCAAAGACCTTCTAAATCACCATTTCCAGGGTAGAGTCCTGAAATTCGACAATTTTTAGGCACTTCAGTTGATTCTTAACAACAAGGAAGCAGGGTGAACCCAAAGGATAATGATATATTCTTTCAGTGAAGAGGCTGACGCTCGTTTTCCAATTACAGCAGCCACTGGGGGTGGGAAACTACCTTTCTTGCTCGTGCTGTGTACAGCTGGGCAATAAACCTCCACTTCTTTTTGCCGCTGCTGGTCACGTGGACCAGGAAATGCTTGGAGGGACTGGGAACGAGCTGTTGATTGAGAGTGAGAGAGCCAATGAGAAACCACAGGAGTAGCTGCTCACCCAGAGCGCTTTGGGACTGGGAGGGGCGGGAACTTAATCTTCACCGTCTATAAAATGGTGAAGGCTAGCACAAGCTGCCTGTGGTTAGTAGAGTCTGTTGCTGGGAGAAGTTGAGTTGCTGATAGTGTGTATTGGCTGCTTGCCTGAGTTGTTGTGAAGAAAATAGGAAAAAGTTAGAAAGTGCTGGTACAAAGTCTTTTTCTTTTTTTCTAAAGAAGACTGTGGGAAAGTAGGGAAAAGCTGAAAAGTGTTGGTATAAAGCTTTCTTTTTAAAGAAGAAGATTGTGGGAAAGAGAGTAGGGAAAAGCTGAAAAATGTTGGCATAAAACTTTCTTTATAAAGAAGACTGTGGGAAAGAAAGTAGGGAAAAGCTGAAAAGGGTTGGCATAAACCTCTTTTTCTTTATTTCTTTCTAAAGAAGGCTGTGGGAAAGTAGGGAAAAGGTGAAGTGTTGGCATGAAGACTTGAGAAGAAGAGCTGTGGGAAAGGAGATTGGGGGGCAGAGTGGGATGGTGGTCTCCGCAAGCCTACCTCCTTGAATTTTCTTGGGTGGGTTTCTTCTCCTTGCTTGTGTAGTAAACCAGTGTGTGAAGCAGTCTCTTTGCTGGTTTCCTTCATGTGATTTGCAGGGTCCTAGTGTGCAAGCTGATTTATTCTAAAGGCAGGAGTCCATATCAGCATCTCCTAGAGTCCTATTCCCCAATCCCCTGCTTTTTCTGCTTATATCTTTATGGGGGAAGCTCTTCTTAGGGGCATTACATGTTGGGGGAAAATGCCTAAAACTCTGACGGCAGCTAAAAATGAAACAGTTTAGGAAAGCTACTCCTTTTCCCATGAGTGAACCTCATTTGGGACTGGGTTGCTTAGAAACTAGGTGTGCCCCTATGTGTACTTGGAGTGGGGAGGCTAGCTGTACTAAAGTTCTTAAATCTGTAAGCTTTCCTAGGCAATAAGGTTTTTATAGATGGGTTTCTATGTTGCAATTCAAAACTGAGGGGATGACTTGCTGTCTCAACTTACAAGCCAAAAACTCAAAAGCTTCCAGCAGGCAGTGATTTCTTGGTCTCCTATTAAATGACAAATGAGATTTCCCTGTTCTAACCAACATGCTTATACTTTCGAGCAAACCTGTAGTCTGGTTTCTGTGACCAGGTCTTGGCGACAGTGGCCCCTTTTCTATTCCTTAAGCTTTCTGCTACACTCCTGTAGAAATGAGCAGTACAGGGTTGCTCTGAAAAATCTTGTCCTAAAATCTCTTCTGCCACTGATAAAAGGAAACAGGTGTACTATAGAAGCCAGGCAAGCACAACTTTGATTTGCCAAAATCTCTTAAACCTGCAGACTTGTGTGTCTCCTCCAGCTGGAAAGAATAAATATCGGTGTGAGTTGAAGTAGAACACCATAGTAGCCCCAGTATCAACCTTAAAAACTAGGGCTTTCTCCAATGGGTGTAGCTCAAATTCTTTAGGCACTACCTTGGACTATAGGTGATCTTTGGGAACTGGACTGACAAGAATTTCTCTAAAAGTCTTAGCAGCTTCTAGAAACTTCCTGATGGCTTAGGTCTGAGATGCCATACTTATCCTCCTCACCTGAAAGGAGCCTGGTGTCCACATTATAGCTATAAGTGATGGCCTGGCATGTTATCTACCTGAATGAGTTTGTCCAGTCAACAGCTACACATGGGTACTCTCCCTAGCAGCTCCCAGGAATGGGTTAGAGTGCAGTCCTAATGCAGTAAAGCTAAGCTGGAGGGACCCAGTATTATGCTGAAACAGGCCGAAGGCTTTGGACAATCAAAGCCTAAATGTGCACAATGGGAACCTGAGGAATTTGATACACACCTGGCGACTTGATGCAGCTAGCCTGGGAAGTGGGAGAACCGGAGGCCTGGAGGGTGGCTCAGCCTGCTGAACCAGGAAGCTGTGTGGGACATGTTGGCCTGCCTTGAAAACTGGGTGAAGGGAGTCAGTATGGTGTGTTCCCAGCCGTGAGATAGTTCTGGGCCAAAGTACGATAACTCAAATCTCCTGAAGTATCCCCTCTGAAAGCTACTTTAAGTGCTAAAGGAACAATTACTTTCAGATTGGAGGTGGAAGTGCAAAGACACAAGCCAAAAACTGAAGCTTCCAGCAGGCAGTGACTTTCTGGCCTCTTAGATGACAAATGAGACTTCCCTGCTCTTCCCTGCTCTCAACATCCTTCTACCTTTGAGCAAACCCGTAGTCTGGCTTTTGTGACCACATCTTGGGGTCAGTGTCCCCTTGCTTTTCTATCACTTAAGCTTTCTGATACACTCCTTTAGAAATGAGCAGCTACAGGGTTGCTCAGAAAGATCTTGTCCTAAAATCTTTTCTGCCAGTGATAAAGGGAAACCAGGTGTACTACCAAAGCTGGACAAACATGGTTTTAAATTTGCGAAAATCTCTTGAACCTGAAGACTCGTGTGTCTCCTCCAGCTGAAGAGAATAAATACCAGTGTGAATTGAACTAGAATACCACATGGTATTTCCAGTATCGACCTTGAAAACTAGGGTTTTCTCCAATGGATGTAGCTCAAATTCCTTAGGCACTACCCTGGGATATAGATCATCTTTAGGAACTGGACAAGAATTTCTCTAATAAGACCACTAAATGGCTTCTAGAAACTCCCTGATGGCATAGGTCTGAGATGCCATACTCAATGACCTCACCTGAGAGGATCTTGGTGTCAGCACTACAGCTGTAAGTGATGGCCTGGCATGTTATCTACCTGAATGAGTTTGTCCAGTCAACAGCTACTCATATGTAGTCTACCTAGCAGCTCCGAGGAATGGGTTAGAGTGCAGTCCTAATGCAGTAAAGCTAAGCTGGATGGGACCCAGTGTTATGCTCAAATGGGCTGAAGGCTTACAGAGAAGCAAATAAAGCCTAAATGTGCACAATGGGATCCTGAGGAATTTGATACACACCTGGCCACTTGATGTAGCTGGCCTGGGAAGAGGGAGAACCAGAGGCCTTGGAGGGTCACTCAGCCTGCTGAACCGGGAAGCTGTGTGGGACATGTTGGCCTGCCTTCAAAACTGGGTGAGGGGAGTCATTGTGGCATTTGCCCAGCCGTAAGTTAGTTCTGGGCCAAAGTATGAGAACTTAAAAATCCTGAAGTATCCCCTCTGAAAGCTACTTCAAGTGCTAAAGGAGCAATTTCCTCCAGATTGGAGGTGAAAGTGCTGGGGTCTGGATTCAGGACTAATCTCGTAAAGTGGAACTACTTGACTAGGCATCAGTCTCTGGTCCTGTATGTGGAAATAATCTCACAGTAGATAATACAACTGGTGTGGGGGAATGTGGGCTTGAGTTCACCTGGGATTTGTCACTTAATGACTCTGTACTTGGGCAAGTTACTAAAGATACAAAAGAGGCTTAAGCTGAGGCTTGTGAGGACAATCTGGATAAAGGGCTGTGTACATCTTGATATGTGCTCAGTAAATGTTAGCTAATACAGTACTCCTACTCTGAGCTTGTCACAGATGTCTTAGCACCTGCACTCTTTGTGTAGAATAGCACTCTGGTAACAAGTACATCACTCGAACTGAACTGCCTTTACCTTGTGGCCCAGGAGGTTCTCTAAATCCAGCTATGGTGCCTCGTTGTCTGCTTAGCGCTCAGCTGCCCAGATTTTGTACCTGGGATTTTATGTCTGTTGAAGTTTCCTCAAACGTCTTTAAAGCATGGATGAAAAGTTGTTCAGCTTGTGCGGGTTCCCCCAGGATAGTTGGTGATAAAGAATCTTAACGTCAAACCTGGCCCTGTAATCCAGGAAGGTTCACCAACTATTGACCTGACTAAACAAAAGAGTCAAAGAGGAATGGTTAGGATCTTGGCTTCAGCAGGTTGAGGAAGGCTTGGCAATTAAACTCCACAGGTGCTACTCGCTGCTAATTCTACAGGTGCTATTGGCATCATGGTTACATAGCTACGACTATAACTTACGATTAAGGGCTGGGGAGTTGGCCAGGAATTCATACAGACCTTCAGCTCTAGTACTTGGTTTAGCAGCAGGTTCCTGGGGACAGGCAAAAGGGCGAGGTGGACAACGGACAGCGACTTAAACCCAGGTCCCATAGATCCCTAAATCCTTACATGGCTGAGTCAATGAGCCTAGAAGCTACGTGGTATGGATATGGAACCAACATCAGTTGAGGGATGTTGGGCTCTATGTTGATCAAATGTGAACCTCACAGAATAGTTTCTAGTTCTGACAGGATTTCCAGCCTGTTCAACTGATAAGAATATGCTGAGTGCATAAGCAGACTTGTGATACGGGTGAACTCAAAGCTGTCAGTTGTTGCCGATAATGAGCTAGTTAACCCAATCATCTGGGCTTCCTGTAGCCTACTTTGGTCATGCCAGAGCTGTTACATGAGTGGCTCCAGAACTAGGTGGAATACAACTTCTAGACTTCTACAGAGAAGCCACTCATGACAAAGCTTTGCTTCCAGGCTTTCCATAATCGACCCTGAGTGGCAGGGAAGTGTATGACGGGCCATATGGCCAAAATGCTCAGGTCACAGACTTTGGGTCCAGATGTAGCTTTGGCCTGGATCCTGCCACATTTATTGTCTTGGATAAGTTACTTAAGCTCTTCCAAAAGCTGAGACTCGGACCTATTAAAGCATTTCTGAGCCGTGAGGCTTCAATGGTAACGAGTAGGAAGCTGGGCATACTGCCAAATCCGATGGCCCTGAACTCCCTCCCCTGTCTAGATGGCTTGGCTTCAGTTCCAGGTGTGGTTTGAGCCTCCCCCCTGCATACCCCATTCCTCAAGTGTAAGCTGTGCTCCAGGCTTAGCAGCATCTCCCTCTTCCATGTTGGTTCCTAGTGTTCCATCTTTTGCCACTAAGCTGTAGTTGTTAAGTAACTAATACTTGTATCCTAGAATGAGTGAGCAACAGTGGGAAAGGGGATTTATATGGCTGGCTATCAAAGTTAAGGCCTCCGGCAGGAATGATCTGGGAGGCCCTGGCTATAGGGGCTCTCATTTCTCAGCCTACTTTGTCATAGCCTGTGTGTTTCTATAGAGATGGCCAAGTGTCCAAACACTTGGCTACTGCTCCTTTTCTTCCTGATCAACTGGCCTCCCTTCATAGACCAGGTAATAAGGTTTGGACTAGCTCTCAGCATGTGTAGCCTAGCCTTTTCTGAGAACTAGTGCAATAACCCAAACTCTTTGTCACTTGAAATAGTATACGGTCTTGCATGAAAGTCTCAATTGAAGAGGTAGCCCAGGGCGAGAAATGGTGCCTTCTGCCATACATGGAGTTATTTCTGTGGGAAACCTTGAGGGCAGACCCTGCCCTGACTGGACTGTTCTGAATCACTCCTGTTCATCTCTGGTCCTGTGTACTGCTCTGGGTTACCCCAGAGTGACTTTCCTTTGTGGAAGCTCTGGCAGGGCCTTGATGCTTGTTGATCCTAATCGCTTTCCAAAAGACCAAGTGTCTCCCAGTAGACTGGAAAACAAAGCTGGTGTTTTCCAGGTCCCCAAAATCTGATGGACATGTAAACTTGGCAATCACTTCTGCTTTCTCATTAAGCCATAATTAAACCCATAGGCAGATCTTTTATCTCAAGATAAAAACCCCAGCGAAGTCTGAGATCCTACAGATCATACCTCTATTGAGAAACTGATTTTCCTACCTAAACTCTTGACAAGATGGTGAAACATGACATGTTTAAGAAAGGAGCATACTAGGAATATTGCAGGTTTTCCACTCACCTTACCCTTGTGATGACTTCAAAAGCTGGCCTCATATCCAGAGTCCTTGTAGCTTGCTTTATAGTTGAATTTCACTTGAGGAAGGCCTTCTTTGGTTAATAGAAGGAATCCTAGGACATGTTTAGGCTTCCATCTTAAAGGACTCTAATCTCTAAACTTCATTTCAATAGCTAACTTGAACCATCAACATTTTCTCACTGACTTGATGCTCTTACTCTAACCTTTAATTAGCTTGTAAGTTTAATTCTGACCTGACATCAAGAAAACCAAACAGGAAGCTCTTCCGAAGTCCATCAGAGGACTTGTTACAGGGAAAACCTCTGTCTGGAAAACTGGAAGGACAGGGCTATGGGGTTATAGCTTTTCAGAAACAAAAAGCCTGGCTGGGGCTGGCAACCAACGAGTAGAAGGGTTGGGGGGCCCCCAAGAGAAGCAACAAGCCCAACAGGGGAAGAACATTTTCCAGGAGATCTATTTTCCCTAACGAGGAAGTCAAACCCAAGCCTTGCTGGAAAAGTAGGGAAATGTCAGCTTGAGGATCCATGAGCCTCACCTGGCCTTATTCTGTTCCAGCATTGCATATGACCAGAGTGGGATTGAATAAGATCAATGAAGGGCATGTGAAGAAATTTGTTCTAAAACCTTAAAGAACTTGGAGTGTACTATTGTGCTTTGGGCAGTCAGTTCTGATTGTTTGCAACCAGTGGTCTTCCATGTTCTCTTCTGCCTGGCTATATGAGAAAAGTAGAGCTGAAGTCCCTAATCTACAAGTGTAGTTGCCTTGTGTTGCTGGAGTAATCTTGGATTTCTATTCATCATTTACTAGTGTTGGGATAGGTGGAAGTTAAGCAGAAATCATGAGCGTGATCAGGAAAGTGTCAGAGCTCTTCAGGACTAAGTTCTGCCTTCTGGCTAGCAACTTAAAGTGCTTTATCCACTGGAAGCTGTGCCTTACCTGACCTGGTCACTTAAAGACTTGAGTCTTCCAGGGAGGGGACATGGCCTCTTGAAATATCTTTTCATAGGTAAACGTTTATTCTAATTCCCATGGTCTTCCATCTTGGTTGTGAAACCTTAGTTCTTCGTTCCTATACTCATTGAAGGTCAGGCTTGTTGGCACTGTGTAGCTCCATCTGCCATAGAAGTAACTACCACCTGTGCCGGGCACGGTGGCTCATGCCTATAATCCCAGCACTTCAGGAGGCCAAGGCAGGTGGATCACGAAGTCAAAAGATTGAGACCATCCTAGTCAACATGGTGAAAGCCTGTCTCTACTAAAAATACAAAAATTAGCTGGGCATGATGGTGTGCACCTATAGTCCCAGCTACTCAGGAGGCTGAGGTAGGAGAATTGCTTGAACCCAGGAGGTGGAGGTTGTGGTTAGCCGAGATTCAGCATTGCACCCCAGCCTGGGTAACAAGAGTGAAACTTTGACCACCCCCCTCCAAAAAGACTACAGCTTGTAAGGGCTAGGACAAACGGGGAAGGTAGCCACACAAGTACATGAGGGATAGATTGGGATAAAAGCCTCAATCAAATACATAATAATGGTGCTGACAAGTGTTCTCTACTATGGTACTGGTTGTGCAATGAGGTACTAGGTTCAGGATCCTGACTGGAATGAGATGCACAAGTAGAAAACTTTTAGATAAACAAAAGTAATTTTCTCGATTTGAGGCAAAGCTCAGACCTGTGTCCTCTGAGAAAAACTTGGGGGGGGGGGCCCTCTCTGTACCTATCTGCCCTAGGCTGCAAACTGCAATGGAGTCTGGGCAGGAACGGCTGAGGATTTTCTTAGCCATCCACTTGTGTCTGTGTATTCAGCTCTTGCTTGTTCAGACTCATTGCCCCCGCTGGTATGAGCCCCTACTTAGTTTTTATCTGCTTCTCCCTATCTTCCTTTCCCTGACTTTGCTCTGATCCATTCATTAGCGGAAGACAAAGGGTACACCTCTTTCAAGCTTGAAAGACTGGAAAGGTGACTTTCAGGACTAGAAAGTAACATTGACACTTAAAGATGGCTTATGAGATTTCTGCGGTGAAATAAGTTTCTGAAACTGGCAGTGCCTGTACATACTTTCATAGAATGGCTGTCTTAGCTCCCTCAAATGAATATGCCTTGGACTTAGCCTTTGTCATGCTTCACTTAAAGCTACTCAAGCCTTATGCTCAATCCTGTGAACACCTGAAGAAATTTCAGTTTCACTTAATCTGACATGACCTTGAGTATGTGCTAAGTGCTCTACCAAAACCACCAAGCACGCACTCCCCATAAGTAACTAGGAGATAGATATTAGGATGGCCTATGAATAAAACATGAGAAGCTTGAAGTCTCATGTTACCTAGGAGGGAAAGGATTGAAGGTTGCCTGTGCATTCAAAGGCTCGAATTGCATAGGAGTTGGGTAACTGAGCTATTAACACCTCATGTATAAACAAAGGCTCTGTGCAGAAATCCTTAAAGGAAATCTTGCATAATTAAACAGAATATTCAGCTACTTGGTCATGCAAAATTCCAGGCTTATGGCTGTTAACATCTGAAGTATAGGACAGTAATGATGGCAGTGTGTAAGCTGAAGTTCAGAATTGAAACATTGCATATTGAAAAGGGTAACCACTGGCACTAAGGAGTTAATGGAGATTGGGAGAACAGTGTTTCCTATCCTTACAACTGAACACTTCTGACATTAGATGTTTTTCAACACGAAGCAGCTCTCCATCAGACACCAGCTGAGTGTCTTGTAACTCAACTCCAATCTGATGTTACTTGGAAAGCATCCTACATACCAAGTGCTAAGACAGTGGGAGTGGGGAGTGGGGAGTGGGGATCCAGGCAGGGCAGAGACAGGAGTTGGGGGTAGGGCAGGGCAGAGATGGCAGGAGTGGGGAGGCAGGGGAGGGTAGGGAGGGTTAACATGGGGAGCAATGCCAGATAGAGCATGCACCTAAAGTAAAATTTAAACATAGATGTATGTGCAGTTATGAGTCTTGGTGAGAAGACACAACATATAAGGATCCCAGAACTGGGATAGTTGAGGGGTGTGTAGAGGGTGGTGGAGAGAAGGCCAAAAGATGCAGGGTGAGAAGGGTCAAGAAGATTAAACATCCAAGGAGCTCTGCAACCACCCAAAATAACCACATGTAGGCACATCATACCAAGACTGCTATAAATCAAATAACTAAAAGCAGCCAGAGGTAGGGGAAAGCACGTTATCATAAAAATTGACAACAGTTCTGACAGAATGACAGAAGCCAACAGACAAGAATGGACTTCTCCAATGTGCTGGAGAACAATTTGCAACCTCAAACACAACTAGCACAAAACATCCTTCAAAAACAAAGACGGAAAGTCTCAGACAGGATTACATCCCTCACAAATACTAAAGGCTCCTCTGGGCAGAAGTCTTTCAGGAAATCACAGAAGTGAAAAAGCAAAACCTCAAATCAATGTAAATACACACTGACCTTAACTGTATAGAACAACCTTGAAGGACTTAAACCCAGGAAGTTAAAATGGCAGCAAAACTGCAAAATGCAAGAGGGTCAGTGGACTTTAAGTGTAGAACACATCAAAAGTAGAAAACTTTTTTTTGGACATGAATATAGCAAAAGAGATACAATCTAGAGTAAACATTAGAGCAAGGTAAAGCGACAACACTGAAGTCTGACTTAAGTCAAAGGAGAGGCAAAATAACATCGAACAAGTGGGTCAAGTAGAAAACCAAGCAAAGGGACAAAAGAAAAAGTAACTACGTCAAATATAAATGGGTGAGTGTTCCAAGTATACATTCTTGGACCACATGCAGGTAAAACCTAACTGCTTCCTGCTTAAGATTTTAAGCATGGGGACACAACTGCTGAAAGTGAAAAGGAAAAGGCATACCATGCAAACACCAGTAAAACTAGCATACTACCAGAGTTCCACTGAGAACACTGTAAAAGTGACTTAGTAACAATAAATCCAAGGTTTCAAGGCACACCAGCCATCCTCAAAACAAGTAAACCTTAAGAACGAGGAACATGAAACAGACTAATGTTCTAAATTTAACACTTGTAAACTTCACAGCATCATACTTTGTATTCTTACCGTGGTCACGGTACACTTTTTTTAAAGCCTAGTAAGCTGCCTGCATCCATGGTATTGGAGCCTTGGAGCGAGAGCAAATAGTAGAGGGGCTCATCTTAGGCAAAGTGTTATCAGCCTGAAGTGGGTTGATGAGTAACTATCCAGAAAATGGCAGAAACTGAAGGTGCAGAGCATGAGTTTGGGACATCAGGCATGTCAGCTACAAATACTAAGGCTTTTTTAGATACGGTGTGAGATGTTAAGTGGCCAGGGAACATGACCTGGCGACCTAGTTACTTTGGTAACAACTTCCAGGAGATTTTTCACTTACGGAAAATGGGTATAGGGCTAGACTTCGTAAAATTTCGCACAATGTCCTCTTCAAGCCACGTTCCTTTTCTTCCCTATTGCCAGGCAACTTTGTCATGGTGACTCATAGACTTGTATAGCATGAACCATTTACAAACATCAGTGCTATGCTAAACGAAGCAAGTTGAAGAAAGGTGTTGTCTTAGAATATACTTTACAGTCACTAGAGACTTCATTTTTCTTCAAATAATCCCCAACAGTTTTCCCAAGCTGAGACATTGATGCCTCCGAACAGGAGGATAATGCCTTTTTTTTCCCCCACTTACTTTATTGCATTTTAGGTTTTGGGGTACATGCGAAGAACACACAAGATTGTTGCGTAGGTACACACGTGGCAGTGTGATTTGCTGCCTTCCTCCCCATCACCTACATCTGGCATCTCTCCCCTTGCTATCTCTCCCCAGCTCCCCACCCTCCACCATCCCTCCCCTATTTCCCCCCAACTGACCCCGGTGTGTAGTGTTCCCCTCCCTGTGGCCATGTGTTCTCATTGTTCACCCGCCGATGAGTGAGAGCATGCGGTGTTTGATCTTCTGCTCTTGTGTCAGTTTGCTGAGAATGATGGTTTCCAGGTTCATCCATGTCTCTACAAACACACAAACTCATCGTTTTTGATGGCTGCATAATATTCCATGGTGTATATGTGCCACATTTTCCCTGTCCAGCCTATCATCGATGGGCATTTGGGTTGGTTCCAGGTCTTTGCTATTGTAAACAGTGCTGCAATGAACATTCGTGCGCACATGTCCTTATAGTAGAACGATTTATAATCCTTTGGATATATACCCAGTAATGGGATTGCTGGGTCAAATGAAATTTCTATATCTAGGTCCTTGAGGAATCGCCACACTGTCTTCCACAATGGTTGAACTAATTTACTCTCCCACCAACAGTGTAAAAGTGTTCCTATTTTTCCACATCCTCTCCGGCATCTGTTGTCTCCAGATTTTTTAATGATCGCCATTCTAACTGGTGTGAGATGGTATCTCAATGTCGTTTTGATTTGCATTTCTCTGGTGACCAGTGATGAGCATTTTTTCATATGTTTGTTGGCATCATGTATGTCTTTTGTAAAGTATCTGTTCATATCCTTTGCCCATTTTGAATGGGCTTGTTTTTTTTTTTTCTTGTAAATCTGTTTTAGTTCTTTGTAAATTCTGGATATCAGCCCTTTGTCAGATGGGTAAACTGCAAAAATTTTTTCCCATTCTGTTGGTTGCCAATTCACTCTAATGACCTTTTCTTTTGCTGTGCAGAAGCTGTGGAGTTCGATTAGGTCCCATTTGTCTATTTTGGCTTTTGTTGCCAATGCTTTTGGTGTTTTGGTCATGAAGTCTTTGCCTACACCTATGTCCTGAATGGTTTTGCCTAGATTTTCTTCTAGGGTTTTTATGGTGTTAGGTCTTAGGTTTAAGTGTCTAATCCATCTGGAATTAATTTTAGTGTAAGGTGTCAGGAAGGGGTCCAGTTTCTGCTTTCTGCACATGGCTAGCCAGTTTTCCCAACACCATTTATTAAACAGGGAATCCTTTCCCCATTGCTTGTTTTCTTCTGGTTTCTCAAAGATCAGATGGTTGTAGATGTGTCGCCTCCGAGACCTCTGTTGTGTTCCATTCGTCTATATCTCTGTTGTGGTACCAGTACCATGCTGTTTTGATTACTGTAGCCTTGTAGTATAGTTTGAAGTCTGGTAGTGTGATGCCTCCTGCTTTGTTCTTTTTGCTTAGAATTGACTTGGCTATGCGGGCTCTTTTGGTTCCATATGAAGTTTAAGGTGTTTTTTTCCAGTTCTGTGAAGGTCATTGGTAGCTTCATGGGGATAGCATTGAATCTGTAAATTACTTTGGGTAGTATAACCATTTTCATGATATTGATTCTTCCTAACCATGAGCATGGAATGTTTCTCCATCTGTTTGTGTCCTCTCTTTCATTGAGCAGTGGCTTGTAGTTCTCCTTGAAGAGGTCCTTTACGTTCCTTGTTAGTTGTATTCCTAGGTATTTTATTCTCTTTGTGGCAATTGTGAATGGAAGTTTGTTCTTGATTTGGCTGTCTTTCAGTCTGTTATTGGTGTATAGGAATGCATGCGATTTCTGCACATTGATTTTGCATCCTGAGACTTTGCTGAAGTTGCTTATCAGTTGCAGGAGCTTTGGGGCTGAGACGATGGGGTCTTCTAGATATACAATCATGTCGTCTGCAAATAGACAATTTGAATTCCTTCTTTCCTATTTGAATACCCTTTATTTGTTTTTCTTGCCTGGTTGCTCTGGGTAGAACTTCTAGTGCTATTTTGAATAGGAGTGGTGAGAGAGGGCATCCTTGTCTAGTGCCACATTTCAAGGGTAATGCTTCCAGTTTTTGCCCACTCAGTATGATATTGGCTGTTGGTTTGTCGTAAATAGCTTTCATTATTTTGAGATACGTTCCGTCAATACATGGCTTATTGAGGGTTTTTAGCATAAAGGGCTGTTGAATTTTGTCAAAGGCCTTCTCTGCATCAGTTGAGATAATCATGTGGTTTTTGTCTTTGGTTCTGTTTATGTGGTGAATTACATTTATAGACTTGTGTATATTGAACCAACCTTGCATCCCCGGGATGAAGCCTACTTGATCGTCGTGGATAAGCTTTTTGATGTGCTGTTGCAATCGGCTTGTCAGTATTTTGTTGAAGATTTTTGCATCTATGCTCTTCATGGATATTGGCCTGAAGTTTTCTTTTCTTGTTGAGTCTCTGCCAGGTTTTGGAATCAGGATGATGTTGGTCTCATAAAATGATTTGGGAAGGATTCCCTCTTTTTGTATTGTTTAAGTAGTTTCAGAAGGAATGGTACCAGCTCCCTTTGTATGTCTGGTAGAATTTGGCTGTGAACCTGTCTGGACCTGGGCTTTTTTTGGGTGGTAAGCTCTTAATTGCTGCCTCAACTTCAGACCTTGTTATGGGTCTGTTCAGGGTTTCGGCTTCTTCCTGGGTTAGGCTTAGGAGGAGGCAAGTGTCCAGGAATTTATCCATTTCTTCCAGGTTTACTAGTTTCTGTGCATAGAGTTGTTTGTAATAATCTCTGATTTGAATTTCTGTGGAATCTGTGGTGATATCCCCTTTATCGTTTTTTATTGCATCAATTGGGTTATTTTTTTATTAATCTGGTTAGTGGTCTATTTTGTTGGTCTTTTCAAAAAACCATTCCCTGAATTTGTTTTTTGAAGGGTTTTTTGTGTCTCTGTCTCCTTCGGTTCTGCTCTGATCTTAGCTATTTCTTGTCTTCTGCTAGACTTTGAGTTTTTTTGATCTTGCTCCTCTAGCTCTTTCAGTTTTGATGATAGGGTGTCAATTTTTGATCTCTCCTTGCTTCTCATGTGGGCACTTATTGCTATATATTTTCCTCTAGAGACTGCTTTAAATGTGTCCCAGAGATTCTGGTTTGTGTCTTCATTCTCGTTGGTTTCAAAGAACATCTTTATTTCTGTCTTCATTTCATTGTTTATCCAGTCCACATTCAAGAGCAAGTTGCTCAGTTTCCATGAAGCTGTGCGGTTCTGGGTTAGTTTTTGAATTCTGAGTTCTAACTTGATTGCACTGTGGTCTGAGAGACTGTTATGATTTCTGTTTTGCATTTGCTGAGGAGTGATTTACTCCCAATTATGTGGTCAATTTTAGAGTAGGTGTGATGTGGTGCTGAGAAGAATGTATATTCTGTGGATTTGGGGTGAAGAGTTCTGTAGGTGTCTATTAGGTTTGCTTGGTTCAGGTCTGAGTTCAAGTCCTGGATATCCTTGTTAATTTTCTGTCTGGTTGATCTGTCTAATATTGACAATGGGGTGTTAAAGTCTCCCAGTATAATTGTGTGGGAGTCTAAGTCTCTGTGAGTCATTAAGAAGTTGCCTTATGTATCTGGGTGCTCCTGTATTGGGTGCGTATATATTTAGGATCGTTAGCTCTTCTTGTTGCATTGATCCTTTTACCATTATGTAATGTCATTCTTTGTCTCTTTTCATCTTTGTTGCTTTAAAGTCTAATTTATCGGAGATGAGAATTGCAACTCCTGTTTTTTTTTCCTCTCCATTTGCTTGGTAAATCTTCCTCCGTCCCTTTATTTTGAGCCTTTGTGTATCCTTGCACGTGAGATGGGTTTCCTGGATACAGCACACCGATGGGTTTTGTCTTTTTATCCAATTTGCCAGTCTGTGTCTTTCGATTGGGGCATTTAGTCCATTTATATTTAGGGTTAATATTGTTATGTGTGAATTTGATAGTGCCATTTTGGTGCTAGCTGGCTGTTTTGCCCATTAGTTGATGCAGATTCTTCTTTGTGTTGATTCTCTTTACCATTTGGCATGTTTTTGGAGTGGCTGGTACTGGTTGTTCCTTCATATGTGTAGAGCCTCTTTCAGGAGCTCTTGTAAAGCTGGCTTGTTGGTGACGAAATCTGAGTACTTGCATGTTCACAAAGGATTTTATTTTTCCTTCACTTATGAAGCTTAGTTTGGCTGGATAGGAGGTTCTGGGTTGAAAGTTCTTTTCTTTAAGGATGTTGAATATTGGCCCCCCACTCTCCTCTGGCTTGTAGGGTTTCTGCTGAGAGATCTGCTGAGTCTGATGGACTTCCCTTTGTGGGTAACCCGACCTTTCTCTCTGGCTGCCCTTAGTATTTTCTCCTTCATTTCAACCCTGGTGAATCTGATGATTATGTGCCTTGGGGTTGCTCTTCTTGACGAATATCTTTGTGGTGTTCTCTGTATTTCCTGGACTTGAATATTGGCCTACCTTGCTAGGTTGGGGAAGTTTTCCTGGATAATATCCTGAAGAGTATTTTCCAGCTTGGATTCATTCTCTTCGTCGCATTCGGGTACGCCTATCAAACATAGATTAGGTCTTTTCACATAGTCCCACATTTCTTGGAGACTTTGTTCATTCCTTTTTACCCTTTTTTCTCTATTCTTGCCTTCCCATTTTATTTCATTGAGTTGATCTTCAACCTCTGATATCCTTTCTTCTGCTTGGTCCATTCGGCTGTTGATACTTGTGCTTGCTTCGCGAAGTTCTCGTGTTGTGTTTTTCAGCTCCATCAATTCACTTATATTCCTTTCTACTTTGTCCATTCTCGTTAGCATTTCGTCAAATCTTTTTTCAACGTTCTTAGTTTCTTTGCATTGGGGTAGAACATGTTCTTTTAGTTCACAGAAATTTCTTACTACCCACCTTAGGTCTGATTCTGTCATTTCATCACACTCGTTCTCCACCAAACCTTGTTCCCTCGCTGGTGAGGAGTTTTGTTCCCTTGTAGGAGGAGAGGTGTTCTGGTTTCGGGTGTTTTCATCCTTTTTGCACTGGTTTCTTCCCATCTTTATGGATTTGTCCACCCGTCGTCTTTGTAGTTGCTGGCTTTCAGATTGGGTCTCTGAGTTGGACGTTCTGTTTGTTGATGAGGTTATTTCTGTTTCTTGGTTTTCCTTCTGACAGTCTGGCCCCTCTGCTGTAGGTCTGCTGAGGTCCACTCCAGGCCCTGCTTGCCTGGGGTTCACTTGCAGTAGCTGCTGAACATTAAGGGTTGTTACCAGTTTTCTTCTGCTATATTTGTCCCAGAAGGATACCCGCCAAGTGTCAATCTGATCTCTCCTTTATGAGGTGGCTCTTTGGATATACAGGGGTCAGGGAGCTGCTTGAGGAGACGATCTCTCCTTTATAGGAGCTCAAATGCTGAGCTGTGAACTCCATTGTTCAGAGCTGCTGGGCAGGTACGTTTATATATATAGTCACATTTTTCAATTTGTTCCTGAGATGGAACCTATTTGTGGAAATAAATGACTTATTTAGAGTTCTAATTATTCTAGACCTGCAGGGAGCTATCAGGAGTACATAGTTTACATCCAAAATTAATGGATTCTGTTATCTTTTTGGTTTTTAAAAATCATCATAAATAATTCTACAGATTATATCTATAGATTCCATATACTTTGCCTGTCCTGGGTTTAATGACATTTGCAACCTATTCTTGAAAGAGGTGAAATAACTGTCACAATGCCATGGCAGTGACTGTCTCAACAGTGAGAAACATGGAGGTTGTGGGTAACTGAAGCAACAAGGCACAGAGACAGCAGCTTCTACACAACGTCCAGTGTGAATCTCCCAGGGACTAGGATCCTTTTTCACAGATATTCCCTGTCCTTAACCTCCTCTGCACTTTAACTCAAGAAGCTTTGCTGATAAGTTTCACTGAGGGTCAAAATACAATGCAGGGCCAGGCACGGTGCCTCACGCCTGTAATCCCAGCACTTTGGGGGGCCGAGGAGGGTGAATCACCTGAGGTCAGGAGTTCGAGAGCAGCCTGGCCGACATGGTGAAACCTCATCTAAAAATACAAAAATTAGCTGGGTATGGTGGCCAATGCCTGTAATCCCAGCTACTTGGGAGGCTGAGGCAAGAGAGTCACTTGAACCTGGGAGACAGAGGTTGCCCTGAGTCAATATCGTGCCACTGCACTCCAGCGTGGGGGACAGAACTAGACTCCATCTCAAAAAAAGAAAAAAAAAAAAGTATGGTGCAGTATTATAACTAACTCTGACCAAACGGAAAAATAGTGAAAAAGAAGACCTGCCATTTGTCAAAGACCTACTGTGTGCCCCATGTTCTCTACACACGTTGGCTCATTTCATCTTCTACGTGCCATTTGGGATCATAGAGACACCCAGAGCTCAGCTTTGGCCTCGCGTTCAGCTGAAACCCTGCTGTCTGCCTTTGCTCCCTCTCTGGAAGCCTGCTTCAGCCTTATTTATGTCACTCCTGAACTTGCATCTGATCAATGGTCCTCTCCTTGCATAGGTTACCACTGTATCTAATCATTATAAGAACGTTAGTGATACAAACGTGGTGTGACATTTCAATTTGCTGTTAATATTAAAATTCAGTATTCACTTTTAAATATAGGTAAACATTCTACGTGACACTTGAAGTAGAAAACCTCCTTTAAGTGTTTAGAGATTGGAATTCTATCGAACTATGAATTCATACTTCTTCTTCTCATTATTATTATTATTATTTTGAGACAGAGTCACCCAGGCTGGAGTGCATTGGTGCAATCTTGGGTCACTACAACCTCCATTTCCTGGGTTCAAGCGATTCCCCTGCCTCAGCTTCCCCAGCTGCTGGGATTACAGGCACCAGCCATCACATTCAGCTAACTTTTTAGTAGAGATGGGATTTTGCCACGTTGGCCAGGCTGGTCTTGAACTTCTGACTTCAGGTGATCCACTCACCTTGGCCTCCCAAAGTGCTGGGATTACAGGCATGAGCCACTGGGCCTGGTCAGTACACTATTAACTTTTAAAAGTAGATAGACATTCTACATGAAACTTGGAGTGAAAAATCTCCTTGAAGATTGGAATTCTATCAGTCCAAGTCAATGTATGAATTCATACTTATTATTGCAAAACTGTGGTGATTGCAAATTCATTAATCTTACGTAAAAAAAAGCATGTTTTAGGATACATATCTTTATTTGGGTCCACAAATGTTCATGCAAATTTAGATGATAATACATGGCAGAATAAAAAAGATTAACAGTGGCTCATGCCTATAATCCCAGCACTTTGGGAGGCCAAGGCAGGAGGATCACTTGAAGTCAGGAGTTTGAGTCCAGCCTGGGCAACATAGTAAGAGCTCTGTCTCTACAAAAAAAAAAAAAAAAAAAAACTTGTTTTTAATGTAGCCAGGTGTGGTAGTATGAGCCTATAGTCATAGCTGGGAGGCTGAAGCGGGAGGATCACTTGAGTCCAGGAGCTTGAGGCTTCAGTGAGCTGTGATCGCACCACTGCGCTCCAGCCTGTGTGACAATGTGAGATTCTGCCTCAAAAAAGAAAAAATCACAAGGAAGGAATACTCCCAAATCATTCTACAACAAGGCGTGTTATACATCATCTTTGATTCAGATGTAATAAAGACTAACGGGAGAAAAGTAGAATATTTATATTAAAATGAGCGAGTCAAACACCTTGCTTCTCTAACGATCACGGGTGGAAGTAGGCTCTCTTTATATGTATAGTAGTCAGCTGGCAGAGGAGAAATCTTGCTGACAGTGGAGAAATTATTGTATCTTCCCCATCATGTCACACTTATAACATTTTGACATGATGTTTTATCATTAAAGTTGTAGGATAAAAACTTTAATGATAAAAACATGTCAATGTGGCAGGTTGAATGCAAGAATGGCTCGAATTCTCTACCCCTGCTCAGCATCAGCATCACCTGGGAACTTGTTAAAGGCAGGTTCTCAGGCTCACCTCGGCCTGCGGAATCAGAACTAGAGTCAGGCTCAGCAATCTGGGCTCCAACATACACTACTTATTTTATTATTTTATTTTATTTTTTGAGACAGACTCTTGTTCTGTTGCCCAGGCTGGAGTGCAGTGGTGCAATCTCAGCTCACTGCAGCCTCTACCTCCTGGGCTCAAGCAATCTTCCTGTCTCAGCCTCCTGAGTAGCTGGGGCTACAGGGGAACATCACCATGCCCAGCTAATTTTTGTGTTTTTTTGTAGAGACAAGGTCTCGCCATGTTGCCCAGGCTGGTCTTGAACCCTTGAGCTCAAGTGATCCGCCTGCCTTTGCCTTTCAAAGTGCTGGGATTACAGATCTGAGCCACCACGCCCAGCCTCTAACACACTCTCCATGATTCTGATCCTGCTGAAGCCTGAGCGCCACCAGGCAAGAGAACAGTGTCACTCCAAAGGAGGGTTTCCTCCTTCCCATGCTTTCAGTGTGGGTCTTACTCTCCGTCCAAGAAGGTAGAACTAGGTAGCTCTTACCTTCCTAGTTCTCTGCTCTCAGAGGTTCCTGCAGAAATTGGAATTTCCTTGTTCTGTGGCTCAGTTTGTTAAAAATGAAAGTGTGCAGGAGAAAAAGTGAAGGGTAGGAGGAGGTAGCTAGCAACTGAGCTTGGCCTGTCATGACCGTGGCCTGCCGGTGACCGTGGTCTGCCCGTGGCCGTGGCCTCCTGCCGTCACCTCACTTTCCTCTGGTTTCCGGGGCAGGCCAGCAGCCCCCCCTCTCCTTCAGTGGAACCCTCTGGCTGCTCTGAGGAGGTCGAAGCACCTTGTATGTCATGTGAAAAATATTTCCAAGCAAAGTGCTTTGCCTCCAGCTGCGAAATTGATCAGTGGCTTAAAATCCCCAAGGAGTGTCTGCCACCAGCTGGAGTTGCTATTTTAAACCTGGACAAAAAAGAGTGAGTGAGAGGGGAAGAAGGGATTGTGTATTACGTACAGGAAGAAAGCATTTTTAAAGTACTTTTTTCCTCAATTGGGGAATGGCACACAGGGAAAGAAATATATGAGGAAATATGATATGATTTTACTTTCTATATTCAAATTTTTGTTCAAATAGCCTAAAATTTAGTTAACTGTAGCAAAGCTCCTTCTGAACTTAGAATCGAGAAGTTTAGCTTTTGGGGATTTAAGGGATTGTGGAATTAGGTGAAAAAGAAGATGAAACTCCGCCCCTGCAGACTCTGGGGAAGGCGTGTTCCTTGCTGACCGCGTGCCCTGGGTGAACTGTCTGGTTACATTCAGGAGCACGCTATGAAATACGGCATGGAAATCAAAAGTGCCTTTTACAATAGACATGACAGGTTCAAATTATTCCTCAGATCTGGACTTTTTCCCCTCCAAGTTCATTGTTCTCCGTAAAACTGAGTTTCAAATGTCCAGGTAAAACCTGCCAATCATTCACTGCCTGAGGGCACGAAGCCTGCAGAAAAGTTAGCCATGGATCATTCCATTAATGTTGCCATAACTTGTATTTTTTACTGATACCTAATATACATATTTATAGGGTACATGTGATGTTTTGATATATACATATAATATGTAGACCAAATCGGGGTAATTGGGGTATCCATCACCTCAAATGTTTATCATTTCTTTGTTTTTTTGAGACAGAATCTTGCTCTGTCACCAGGCTGGAGTGCAGTGGTATGATCTCAGCTCACTGCAACCTCCACCTCATGGGTTCAAGTGATTCTCCTACTTCAGCCGCCTGAGTAGCTGGGACTACAGGCACATGCCACCAGACTCGGCTAATTTTTGTGTTTTTAGTAGAGATGCGGTTTCCTCATGTAGGCCACGCTGGTCTTGAACTCCTGAACTCGTGATCTGCCAGCCTCAGCTCCCAAAGTGCTAGGATTATAGGCATGAGCCACCATGCCCAGCCTATTTATCATTTCTTTGTGTTGAGAACATTCCAAATCTTCTCTTCCAGCTAGTTTGAAATATGCAATATTGATGACGATAGTCATCCTACGGTACTGACAAACACTAGACTTTATTTCTTCTAACTGTATGGTTGAACCCATTAACCAAACTCGCTTCCTCTCCTCTCCCCCTACGCTTCCCAGCCCCTGGTAACCACCACTCTAACTTCTCTCCTCTACGACATCAATGTCGTTAGCTCCCAAATATGAGTGAGGACATGCAATACTTGTCTGTGCCTGGCTTATTTCACTTCACACAGTGACCTCCGGCTCCATTCACGTTGCTGCAAATGACATGATTACTTTCTTTTCATGGCTGACTAGTATTCCTTTGTGTATATGTCTTACATTTTCTTTATTCATTCATCGATGGATACTTAACATTGGTTCCACATGCTGACTGTGGTAAAGAGGGTTGCAGTAAACATGGGGGTGCAGATATCTTGATATACTTCATGCTTTTGGGGAGGGTATATATGCCTAAAGTGGGATTGCTGGATCGAATTAGCCAGAACATTATTTACCCTGCAGACATTTACTGAGCACTTACTAGGTGGCAAACTAACACAGAATATAAAAGTAAAAAGATACTTAACCTACAGGAAGGAAGCAAATGTGATAAATTATATATTAAATAAGACATAGTGAGTGCTGTTATGAATCTTGTCCAACCTCGGCATAGAGGAGGTAGGCAGTGAAGAAACCCCCCCTGAAGAGGAGACTCCCAAGCTAGGTGAAGAAGAGGGAGAGGGGGTTTCAAGCAGGAGGAGGGGACTCCGAAAAGACAGACCAGTCTGAAAACCCAAAGGACTGAGACGTCCTCCTGACTGGCAGGCCACACCTGGAGAGCGGCCGCAGAAGGGAGCTGGGAAGAGCGTTCCGCTGTTGCTATCATCGTCTGCCAAGTCAAATCTAGACGATGACTCCACTGGGAGTTTGCAGATGGCCTGGACAGGTTGGATGGAGGGCAGACAGACGACAGGAGAAGCAAACTGAACGTTTTCATTTGTCTCCAATTAGTTACATGGTAAACTCTCATCCTCCCAAACACGGCTGACACTTCCCCAACCAAAATAGGCCAGAATTCCTGCAGGATAAAATTCACTGTTATAAGATCAGTGACTCTTTGCAAAATGCAACAAACAAATCAACAAAAGACTTCTTATGAAATTTTCAATATTATTTAAGAAAAACCAGAAACAATGTTTTTAGCTGTTATGTTTTTAAAATGTTGAAAAGGTTAAAAATATTATATGTTATATGTGTTTTTAAAATGTTGAATGTTACTGAAGCGCCTTTTCAGTGCACCCTAATATTCTGAAGGAGAAAGATGCTGCCTCCAGTGCTCGGCCACTGCTTTGGGAGCAAGACATATGAAACAGAAAATTTTCTTTTGGCCCAGATGTTTTGTTTTCAGCTAATGCATAGATTCTTATACAGTGCAGGGGGGAAATCAAGATCTGTATTAGAAAAATACATAAATATTGAAAAAACAAATACACATGTCATGGGTGGAAGAGCTGCAGGGATAGCGTTGGAAGCGAGCGTGCCCCGCCTTCGCAAGGTCGGGGACCGGGCTGAGAACGGGAGAAACGTCTCTCCTGCCCCCTAGTGTTGACTGGCCTGACCTGCAGCATTCCAAAGACTCCTGAAACATTTAAATAGACAACAGATTCCTGCAGATTTTGCCTTAACCCAGAACAACGTACATCACAGTGAATGAAGTTTAATTCATCACCCCTATTTACGAAAGCTTCCTCCTCCTTTTCCATTATTATAACAATAATTTAAGTATCCAAGTGTGGTAGACAGAGGCCTGGTGTTTGCTGACGGCTCTGTGCGCGGAATCTACTCTGGCCGCAATATGCAGCTAATTAAGGATGCCAAGAGGGGCTAGAGGACATGATGAGGTGCCTGCTACCCGTGATAAATGTGGGGGATCTTCTGAACTAATCGCTGAGCGGACAGGGAGCAGGGCTGCGTGCGTGTACACTGCCGTGGAGTTTGGGAAAGTGAAGGCCAGGGCCGAGCAGGGACCACGGCCAAGGAGGAAAACTGAGGACAGGAGAAGCAGAGGTGGGCACTTGGCGGGACGCCCGCGTGAACACTAGACGGCGGGAGGAAGAAGCAGCTGACCAGACCGGGGATTAGTGTTGCTCCAAGCTGGTTTAGATGTAAGACATGCAGTAGAATAAGCATCTCTCCGTAAACAAGCAAACAAGAGGCCATTAGGACAGAAAGGAAATCCCATTTTAGAGAAGCAATCAAATAATGTGATTAAACAACTGAAGAAAATGGTTTACCTATATCTGTTCTTACAAGTTGTACAAGAAGCTGCTAAAATATGATGTTTAAAATTCTTTTAAATCTAAGAACACGAACATTAAAACCCAGACAACAGACTTTGAGGAGATATGTTTCCTGCGTGTGGTTTCGTGGGAGGAGGAAATGGACCCACCACAGCTCATGAGTCTATTTATTCGCCTGTTGTCTTGGAAGCCCAATCTCCTCCCTCTCCTTAAGCCTCGAGGCCAAGCCCCCAGCGCCGTGCCCACTGCACATGAGATCTCAGTAAATGTTTATTGTAGGTTGTAAATCCTATAAACCAAGGTAAAATGACGCAAGGAGGTCTCACAGACACAAAACAGTGAACTATTACATCGCGAAATACTCCACAACTCATTTGTCAGTAGGTTGGATATTTTTGTGAAGCAAATTCTCATATGCTGATATTTATCCATCCTTCTATATTTCCTCAAGAGTAGCTTATTATTTTCAGTCTCCACCCACTCCCTCCCTCTTCCTCTCAATGAAAAAATATTCTCGTGCCGGGCGCAGTTGCTCACACCTCTAATTCTAGCACTTTGGGAGGCCAAAGCAGGTGGATCACATGAGGTCAGGAGTTCAAGACCAGCCTGGCCAACATAGTGAAACCTCATCTCTACTAACGATACAAAAATTAGCTGGGCACGGTGGTGCAGCAGGAGAATCTCTTGAACCTGGGAGGCAGAGGTTGCAGTGAGCTGAGATTGCACCACTGCACTCCAGCCTGGTGACAGAGTGAGACTCCATCTAAAAAATAATAATAATGAATAAACAAAAAGTATTTCCAGCAGGAACCACGTGTTCATTCTTTCCTACACTGAGTTATTATAATCACAAAGCACTGCTTTTCAGAGCACAATTTGTGTGGCTGCTCCAAACCGTCATAAGATGTAACAGCTAACAAAACTTATCTTACTAACAAAATCACAAGATAATGCAATTGTATTCATAGGAAGAGGAAGCATTTTTGTTGACCAACACTCCTGGCTGGACTTAAGTGAACCTGAAGCAGTGGGAAGCATGGAAGCAGTTTTAAGCCACAGCTTCCCACGCTTCATGCTCTCATGGTCCAGGGACAGTATTTTCAAAACACACAGTCTCTGCCCTTTTGAGATGCCGCAGATGAACACGACAGTCACGCCTTACTTTTTTCCAAGAATTAAAAGAATGTGAACTATGCTGGTGAACCATCTTTGGCTGTACCCACTGAATGAACCCAGGAACACGATGTGCCATCAGGAGAGGGCAGCACGCTCCCCATGGCTCCATCCAGAAGCTGGTTTCCCTTTGAGTCCGTTAAAGTGTCCCAAGGCCTCACTCTGCCCTAAAAAGCCCAGGGTTACAAGCGTGGGCTGCCACGAACTGCAACTGTGTGGCTTTCCAAAAATCAAGGCTGACTCCTCATGCAAATTTCAGGACCACCCTGGACCTTAAAACAAACAAACAACCATACAGAGGGTTCTCTTTTCTGGGACCTGGAGTCCCAGCTCCCACCCACATAGAAATGACAATTCTTCAATGTGAAAATTCTAACAGGCCTTAGGGACAGATGGCTTTCTTGGTTCTACAGAAGTAACATCCTTGAAAAGCGACTTATCCAGGATATCTTAATTTTTGTTTTTATATTTCTAATGTTTTTCTATGTCTTTGTTTTGATTTTAGATGTGCTGGTCTTTCTGGGCATTGTTCCATAAATGTCGTCTTTAGGATAACTTCACAGATCCTGACTTGGCCAGGTGCAGTGCACACGACTGTAGTCCCAGCTACTCGGTGGGCAGGAGGCTGAGGCAGAACATCTCTTAAGCCCAGGGGTTTGAAACAGCCCGAGCAACATAGTGATGCCTCATCTGAGATTAATTAATTTAAAAACATACTGATGTGAGGTGGGGGAAGCCACATTCAGGAAAACCCTGATCCTGCAGTTGGTGTGTAATTGCATATTTCCTAGTGAAGACTGCATTTTATTCTACCTAAGCTGGGGATCAGCCATGGACCACGTGCAGAAGCCAGCAGAGTGGATGAAACACCCAAAGCCACACGTGGCCAGTGGCTGACCTGTATTGAGAGGAAAATGACAGACCGCGGGTTCCATCTACTGTCCTATTTCTTGAGAAACCAAACAAACAGCACACAGAAAGTCCGAGAAAATGGCCTTGAGACATGCAGGCTGACAAGAGACTGCAGACATCCTTACCTTTACAGAGTTCCATCCCAAGAGGGAGCCTTCAAAAATAAAAGTCTTCCCGAAGGAAAGACACTTTGGCAGGGAGCTTTGCAGCAGGAAGTTTTCCCAAATGATTTATGTAGGGTGGTCCATACTTGGGTTAGTTTTTGTGTGAGGAAATCTTTTCTCAAGGAGCCTCCTGGCTGGGGACAGGGTATTTCCCTGGGAATTGACAAGACTCTGTAAAAACAAATTCTGTATCTAATAACTTTTCCCTGACCTGACTGTAACCTACATGAGCTCAGGCAACAGGTTTTTGTTTCCTGTTGTCACCCTAGGGCCCAGCAAAATGTGTGGCCGAGTTTCACAGGAAACATTTGTTACAGTACACACGCCAGTTAAAGTATTGACGAATCGTATCATCAGCTGACATGACTGAAAATGGCTCAAGTAACCCACGTGTCAGCTGAAGGGACTCTGTGCTGACATTAAATTCATATTAACTGGCCAGGCACAGTGGCTCACCTCACAACTGTAATCCCAGCACTTTGGAAGGCTGAGGTGGGCAGATCACTTGAGCTCAGGAGTTCAAGACCAGCCTGGCCAGCACGTTGAAAACCTGTCTCTGCTAAAAGTACAGAAAAATTAGCCAAGTGTGGTGTCACATATCTACAGTCCCAGCTACTCAGGAGGCTGGAGAATCGCTTGAACTTGGGAGGTGGAGGTAAAAGTTTGCAGTAAGCTGAGATCTCGCCGCTGAACTCCAGCCTGGGCCACAGAGCGAAACTCCAAAATTCCATCTCAAACAAACAAACAAACAAAAAAACATATTAGCTCACCGCCTCCCGTTCTCCCACTCCCCAAACATCCTGCTGGGAGCCCAGCCCCTTTGAGAGCTTTCAGTGAGCTGCTCTTGGTGACCCTGCAAAAGTTCCCTTTTGCTTACAGTCATTCTGGGTGTGCTGACACCAAAATAGAACCCATGCATTTTCTCCAGATTTCCCAAACGCTATTGAGGGAACCTGTTCTCTTCCCAGGTCCACAAGGAGGCATAGTTTCAAGGGCAAGAACTTCCCAGCGCCATGCCTCCTCCCCCACCTCCCTATGGGGGATTAGAGGTCTTTGCTTAAATTTTCGTGTGCACTGGAAGAATCAAAGATCAATCACTCCAGCAGAAGTCTAAAGGAACTCCTTTCATAGGTCAAAGGGCATGGAGAGGGAGGAAATTCCTCCCAGGGCAAAAGTCCCTGTCCCCCACATCCAGGCGGATTCCATATTTGGGTCCCCTTCCACAATCTCATGGAAGCTTTCCTCTCTTATCTTTTCCTTTCTCTTTTTCTCTTCTTCTGCCTAAATAAATCACTTTCTGCAAAAACTCTTTGGGATCCGGTATTTACTTGCGAGCGCACCGTGCCTGGCGTGGTCCCCTCTCCCATTCTTGGGTGAGAGAGAGACCAAGAGCCTGGAAGAACAGCCCACTGGGGAGTGAGCTAAGGCTCCCCCAGTGTCCCAGAACCCAGCAACACTAAGGTGGCAGTGTGTTTCAGACATTAACCGAAGGCTTGGGGGTTAAGATTGGGTTGTGTCATCATACAGATCCTAAGTATCCTAAGACCCCTAGAGACTCAGGCCTTGGTTTCCTCTTTTCTTACTCTCAGCTCTCTCCTGAGCCAGCTCATGCAGCCTCCCGTAGACCAATGACTGACAGCTCTGCCTGCAGCTCCTTCTCCGCGCTCCCCACCTGTGGGCAGCCGCTCCCCTTACATCTCCATGTGGATGTTGCACAGGCTCCACAGATGTGTGTACTTGACAAAACCTGAAACAGTAGAAAGAGCGCTCCTGCTGCAACGTGCTCAGACCTGGGAGGCTGCTGCACTGCGTGATGTTACAGCAAGGCAAGGATTTCACTAAGTTGTGATGATGGCAACTCTCTTTTCAATGTACTCTGCCATTTCTTGGCTTCTGCTTGGTTCACTTCACATACGTCGTTTCACGGCATTTTCCAAGCATATTTCTCTATTGACAAGCTATTCTTCTTTGAACTTATAGAGGGGTGATAATGTTGGTTAGGTGTCTTGTTGTCTTTTTTAATATGTAAACACAACTCGTGTATTGGAGGAGTTGCCAACGATGATCATGGCCACTAGTGCATGGGACACCGTCTCCTTAAGCTGCAGATAATTCTT
>NW_022436972.1:38940-60386 GCF_009761245.1 Sapajus apella
CTTGATTAGCATATAATCAGGAAATAACCATAAGTATCCTTAATCAAGTAGCCCATGCTGCTGCTCTGCCTGTGGAGTAGTCATTCCTTATTCCTTACTTTGCTAATAACCTTGCTTTCACTTTACGGATTCACCCCTAATTCCTTCTTGCACCAGAGCCAGGAACCCTCTCTCGGGGCTTGGATTGGGACGCTTTTCAGGCAACACATCTGCTGCTGCCTAGGACTGTGCATGGAGAGCCACTGTTTTAGGTCAAGGTCGTCACAGTCTCTGGATGGAAAATATCAGTATTTTCCAACCGTTTGGGATTTCTTCCCTTCTCTTTTCCTTCGTTTCCTCCTTCCTTCCCACTTCAGGAAAATTTCACTTAGAATCTCAAGGTGGAACTTTAGATTTTATAAAAACACTCAGGTGTTTCCTGGAATAGCATGGATGAATGACGAGTGGTTTCAGGCAGCACAAGGAAGAAGGAGGGAATCTCCCTGGGGAGAGGGGATTACCTGGGGGGGAGAGGACGGCACAGTGCCTGGGTGTGGCTAGAAATCCCTGGGGAAGGTGTCCTGAGCTCCCCTGATGAGGCTAGGCCCACGCTAAGACAGCTACACATACAACCACAGTGGGAAAATGCCTGTCCTTATATTTAATTTAATTTAGTTTAATTTAGTTAATTCATTAATTCCTTTTTTTTAAGACAGAATCTCATTCTGTTGCCCAAACTGGAGTGCAGTGACACAATCTCGGCTCGCTGCAACCTCCACCTCCCAGGTTCAAGCCATTGTCCTGCCTGAGCCTCCCGAGTAGCTGGAATTACAAGCGTGCACCACCGCACTGGCTGAATTTTGCATTTTTAGTAGAGACAGGTTTTGCCATGCTGGCCAGGCTGGTCTTGAACTCCTGACCTCAAGTGATCCACCTGCCTCAGCCTCCAAAAGTGCTGGGATGATAGCCACCTGCCTGCTCCCTTCTATTTTATTTTTAATGTTCTAATCATAAAAACATTTAGGACTATAAAAATAAGCCGATAAAAAATATTCCCACTCTCTCTTAATGAAAGTTGTATTCACATTTTAAATAGTCTCTTCCCCAAAGGGAAAAAACAAGTTCTGGTTTTGCCAGGCCCATTTCCCTGCTTTTCATTCTTGACTTAATACCTGCAGGGAGCAGGACGGGCAGATTTGGCCTAGAAGGAATGTTTCTCCTCCGTGCCCATCAAGACGCATGCGCACAGAGGACTTCCCGGAGCTCATTGTTTCAGCTGCGTGGCCGCATCCAAGGCTCTGGGGATGTTTTGGAATACGTCAGCTTCTACACATTAGTGATATATGATGATTTCTTTCTCATTCTCATAAATATTTGCTTTTGAACCTAATTTTGCATTTGTTATTTGGGATTCTTTTCCTAAAGAGGGGCTTCCAACTATGTAAAGTTTTGGCCTCATAAACCTGGTTCTGATGTGTATTCAGAGGCAATATATATATCATTTGGAAACCTGAGCTGTTTTTCCTTTTCACAGTCTCCCAGGGAAGAAGAGTGAGAGCTGAAGTTAAGCGGGAGAACAGAAACCCAGGCCACCAGCCTCCACCGCACCTGATGAGGATGCAGACATGCTCCCAGCTCTGCTCTCTGAACCTTTAACTGCCATTTGCATCCCACGGGGAGCTCAGAGGAAGCCTCCAGCTCTTTGCCTCCCCCGCTTTCATTCGTCTTTCAGGAAGTCCTGACAGGCAGAGAGTCCTGATCAGGGATCCTGGAGGGAGCCCTCCACGGACCCAACTAACTGTGAACTCCCCTGGCTGGCTTCCTAGCCCATCTGCCTCCTCAATACTCAGTCACAGCCAAGAATATGAGAAAGAGCTGCCATCTTGAAATTAACAGAGAATTTTCCCCTTTTGTTTCTTATCTGAATTGCCTAGAATGCTTTACAAATTAAAGTTAATATCGTGGTATACAGCAGAAAAACTTACAGGATCTAAAAAGCTATGAACTGGCTGAGGGTCTTCGTCTCAAGCAACAAGAAAGAATGTGAAGAGAAAAAACACCTTAGGACCTCTTTGATTCAATATGATATCTAACCATCCAATAGTATTTCCTATCATAATATTAAAAAATAGTAAGTCATGAAAAGAATTTCTTCCTACACAATGAATAACTTTTTAAAAAGTAATTGAAATCTATTTTTTGTATTTATCATATGGATTCAATGCTATTTTGAGGTCATTCGCACTCTCCATGTTATATTGGTTTTAGGATGGTATGGTTCTTGCAAAAAGCACTTAGTCCTCTGTTTGAATCCAGATGCATACGGCCTTTTACACTGCACATTGCTTATAGTAATGCCAACAGCAGGAAATCCTAAAAGAGTCGAAGAGACTGAAGCTCAGAGACAATAACTAACTTGCCTAATGCCCCATAGCTGGTTAAGTGGCAGAACTGGGATGTCCATCTATCTAATTTCCATGTCTCTACTCTGGAACTTAGCAATGTAACACTTTGGAGTGAGGCAGAGTGAAATTCCAGTCTGGACCCCACCACTTAGAAGCAATAGAATCAAAGGCAACTGACTTAACCTTGCTGGGCCACCATTTCCTCCTTTGTAAATGAAGATCCATTGAGCTATTCTTTCATTGAACAAGGATCTATTCACTATCTGCACATGGCGTCTCTAAAGATCTAGCGTAATAAAGGAGCTCAAATGTTTAACAGAGGGCTGAGCTCACAGTATGTCCTCAATAAGTATCTATTCCATTTTGCCCATATTTATGGTTTACATTGGAGAGACGGAAGAAGGAATGGGTCTCTGTTAGTATGTATAATTCAGCATGGAGTGGTAACTTATAAATTAGTTCATTCATCCCACAAAATTTTTGTTGAGTGCGTACTATGTACTGGGCATTCTTCTACATGCTCAGAATAAATCAGTGGAGAAAACAAAAAATGCTGTCATGGAGCTTACATTATGGCAATTAAGACGGATTATAAGCAAGGGCACAATAAAAACTAATCACATGGTACCCAAAGGCATACTAAAGAGCTACAAAGGAAAGAAAACATAAACTGGAGACAGAGGGTGAGGGTTGTGTAGCATTAGAGCAGCGAGGGTGGGCTACACTGAAAAGGTGTTAGGAAAAGATGTAAAGGAAGTGAAGAGGTGAGCCAAACCAACACACGAGAGATAAGCACTCTAGGCAGAGGGTAGATCCAGTGCAAAGGCTCTAGCATTCCTGCTGCATTACGAGAAAAGCAGAGGCTGGAGGGGAATGAGGGAAGAGCAAGGAGACTAGGAGCTGACACCAGGGAGGTCATGGAACCCAGATCAAGCAAGTCCTCGCTGGCCATTGTAAGGACTGAGGCTTTGCTTTGAGTGTGATGGAGAGCCACTGGATAGCAGGGTTTTGAGCCAAAAACTGATGTGCTTGCTCTGATATAATAAAAATGGATTACTTTGGTGAGGCATGGAGCTGGGGAGGAAGCAGGAAGACTTGTAAGGAGGCTGTCGTAGTGCAGACAGAGATGATGGTGGTTCAGACCAGAGGGAAGTGAGTAAGAAGCAGTCGGGCTCTGAACACGATGTCCTGGCAGAGCCAATGCGATGGCCTAATGTGCGACTCAAGGATTTTGGCCTGAGCAGCTGGAAATACGGAGTTGTCATCAACTGAGAGGGACAAGGCTGTGGATGGTGCCGGCTTGGTGGAAGAGGAAACCTGGCGTTTGGTTCTGGACATGGGAAGTCTAAAATATCTATCAGACAACCAAAAGGGGATACTGAATGGGTAGGTGTTTGAATTTGGAATTTGAGAGAAAAATGTGGGTGGGCTGCACATACAAACTTGGGGGTTATCAACGTAGAGTTGATACTTAAAACCTTGAGACTAAATGAGATTATCAGTGGAGTGAGTATAGACAGAGGAAAGAAAAATCGAATGGATCCATGGGACACTTACATATTAAGAGATTAGGGAGAAAAGGAGAAAGTCAGTGAAAATAAAAAAAAAGGAGTGACCTGTGAGGTAGGAAGAAACTCAGAGTGTGGGACCCTGGACACCAGGTAACGAAATGTCCCAAGGGGAAGGAAGCCACCTACAATGCCACCTGCTGCTGGTGGATCAATTGAGATGAGAAGCAAGAAGGGACCAGTAGATTTTAGCAACATGAAGGTCACGGTGACCGGTGTCGGTGGAATGGTGACAGTGAAAGCCTGAATGCAGTGGATTTAAAAGAGGCCGGGAGAAGAGGAGCTGGAGGCGATGGATACAGACGCTTTTATCAAGAGCTGCTGCTGCAAGAGAATGTAATGACACGAAGTGAAAGGCAATGGGTAACGTGTGGTCAAGAGAAAGTTCCACCTTTTAGGACGGCCTGTTGTGTGTGCTGGTGAGAATGATCCCGCAGAACGTGGAAAATGGGTGACGTAGGAAATAGGGGAGAATTGCTGGAGTGGTGTTCTCAAGTAAGCAACAGTAGAATTCGATGGTGCAAATTAGATGGGCTTTAGACAGGTGCGGACAGCAGAGCCGTGGGAAAGCAGAGCGTGTGGGTGGGCATTGCTGGAAGGAGAGGTGTGATGAGAGCCCAGGGAAGGTCATTTCTTGTTCCGCTTTCTCAGGGAAGTAGAAATTGAGGTCACAGTTGGGAATGAGGATGGGAGAGATGTAACCTAAATCCCTAAGATACGTGCTCTGCCTGATGTGTTCCCGTCGGTTCATTTTTCACTTTCTGTTACCATGAAGCCATTTCTTTCTAAATGTCTCTAGGGAGTTGGAAAAGTGAAGTAGTGACCTGTGAGGTAGGAGGAAACTCAGAGTGTGGGACCCTGAACACCAGGTAAAGAAATGTCCCAAGGGGAAGAGAGCCACCTACAATGCCACCTGCTGCTGGTGGATCAATTGGGATGAGGAGCAAGAAGGGACCAGTAGATTTTAGCAACATGAAGGTCACAGTGACTGGTGTCAGTTGAATGGTGACAGTGAAAGCCTGAAGGTTGTGTATTTAAGAGAGGACAGGAGAATCACGCATATTTGTCCTTTTGTGTCTTGCTTATCTCATGTAGTGTGATAATCCTCAAGTAGAAGGACCTGACTTTTAATTATTGATCCTTCTCGTGAGTAGATGGGGTTTCAGTGTCATAGCTCACTTTACGGTGCATTACTTACATAAGACATTTAGTTCAAGGGAGGTGTTCATGAAGACATTGTTGGAGGGCGACTTAGGTGATTGGGGAATTATTCTCTTCACCCTGGGAATAAATATAATACAGGCTGGCTTTGGTTCATTGGAACATATCTCAAAGGAGTTTATTGGAGAAAATCAAGTTGCAAAGTGAAAGTAAAAAAATGTACTCACATTTTGGAGAGTGCTCATGTATGTAAAATAAGATAGGCTGGGCACGGGGGCTCATTCCTCTAATCCCAGCAACTTTGGGAGGCTGAGGCAGGTGGATCACTTGAGGTTAGGAGCTCGAGACCATCTTGGCCAACATAGCAAAACCCCGTCTCTACTAAAAATACAAAAATTAGCCGGCTATGGTATTCCCTGCTACTAGGGAGCCTGTATTCCCAGTTACTGGGGAGGCTGAGACATGAGAATCGCTTGAACCCAGGGGTCAGAGGTTGCAATGAGCCTAGGTTACACCAGTGCACTCCAACTTGGGTGACAGAGCAAGACTCTGTCACAAAAAAGAAAAAAATTCCCCAGCAAGATGGCTGAACAGTGAGGAAAGAGACCCTCAATCCTCTTTAACTTCTAAGAGCCCTTCCCCCTAGACTTCTACATTGCATTTCAATAAGAGAAGTAAAGGCTGGCAGATGCGGGCTCCACCCTTAATCACATTCCTGTAGATCGCAGGCATGGTACAGACGAATCTTTCCGGAAGGCATTGGTTTTAATTTAACAGGATCAAGCCCCCACCTAAGTCACATAACGCAAGCCTACTTCATAGATCAAGACCCTTTCACATGTAATTTCTAGAGTTGTAAGCCTTTAAAAGGACAAGGATTTCCTTTGTTGGGGATCTCACTTGTTAGGCATCTATGCTGCTGCAGCTCCTGGTCAAATAAATCACCACTTCCTTCCCAGTGTGTGAGAAGTTTGTTTGTGGCCTTTCCTGCTTCAAATAGGAACAGCTCCAGTCTGCAGCTCCCAGCAAGACCAACACAGAAGGCAGGTGATTTCTGCATTTCCAGCTGAGGTAACCAGTTCATCTAATTGGGACTGATCAGACAGTGGGTGCAGCACACGGAAGGCGAGATGAAGCAGGGTGGGGCATTGCCTAGCCCAGGGTCGGGACCTCCCTCCCCTAGCCAAGGGAAGCCTGATGGACTGTGCAGTGAGGAACAGTGCACTCCAGCCCAGACACTATGCTTTTCCCATGGTCTTCGCAACCCACAGACCAGGAGATTCCCTCAGGTGCCAACACCACCAGGGCCCTGAGTTTCAAGCACAAAGCTGGGCGACTGTTTGGCAGACACCAAGTTAATAGCTGCAGGAGGTTTTTTTTTTTCATACCCCAGTGGCACCTGGAATGCCAGTAAGACAGAACTGTTTGCTTCCCTGGAAATGGGGCTAAAGCCAGGGAGCCAAGTGGTCTAGCTCAGCGGAACCCAGCCCCACGGAGCCCAGCAAGCTAAGATCCACTGACTTGAAATTCTCACTGCCAGCACAACAGTCTGAAGTTGACCTGGAATACTCAAGCCACAAAGCCACATGGGAAGTTTAGACTGGGAGGAGCCCACCACAGCACCCTAAAGCCATGGTAGCCACACTGCCTCTCTAGATTCCTCCTCTCTGGGAAGGTCATCTCTGAAAGAAAGGCAGCAGCTCCAGTCAGAGGCCTATAGATAAAACTCTCATTTCCCTGGGACAGAACACCGGAGGGGCCAGCACAGTTCTGGAGCTCTGCTAAGCAACAGACTGCAACCTCAAGTGGGTTCCTGATCCCTAAGCCTCCTATTGGGGAGACACCTCCCAGCAGGGGTCAACAGACACCTCATACAGGAGAGCTCTGGCTGGCATCTGGCAGGTGCCCTTCTAGGATGAAGCTTCCAGAGGAAGGAGCAGGCAGCAATCTTTGCTGTTCTGAAGCCTCCACTGTTGATACCCAGGCAAACAGGGTCTGGAGTGGACCCCCAGCAAACTCCAGCAGACCTACAGAAGAGGGGTCTGACTGTTAGAAGAAAAACTAACAAACAGAAAGGAATAGCATTAACATCAAAAAAAGGATGACCAAGCAAAAACTCATTCAAAGGTCACCAACAGCAAAGACCAAAGGTAGATAAATCCATGAAGATGAGGAAAAACCAGCGCAAAAAAGGCTGAAAATGCCAAAAACCAGAATGCCTCTTAACATCCAAAGGATACAACTTGTCACCAGCAAGGGAACAAAACTGGAAGGAGAATGAGTTTGATGAATTGACAGAAGCAGGCTTCAGAAGGTGGGTAATAACTAACTCCTCGGAGTTAAAGGAGCATGCTCTAACCCAATGCAAGGAAGCGAAGAACTTTGATTAAAGGTTAGAGGAATTGCTAACTAGAATAACCAGTTTAGAGAAGAACATAAATGACCTGATGGAGCTGAAAAACACAGCACGAGAACTTTGTGAAGCACACACAAGTATCAATAGCCAAATCAATGAAACAGAAGAAAGGAGATCAGAGACTGAAAATCAGCTTAATGAAATAGAGTGTGAAGACAAGATTAGAGAAAAAAGAATAAAAAAGAATGAACAAAGCCTCCAAAAAATATGGGACTATGTAAAAAGACCAAACCTACGTTTGATTGGTGTACCTGAAAGTGATGGGGAGAATGGAACCAAGTTGGAAAACATACTTCTGGTTATTATGCAGAACTTCCCCAATGTAGCAAGACAGGTCAAGATTCAAATTCAGGAAATACAGGGAACACCACAAAGATACTCCTTGAGAAGAGCAACCCCAAGACACATAATCATCAGATTCACCAAGGTTGAAATGAAGGAAAAAATGTTAAGGACAGCCAGACAGAAAGGTCGGGTTACCCACAAAGGGAAGCCCATCAAACAAACAGTGGATTTCTCTGCAGAAACCCTGCAAGCCAGAAGAGAATGGCTTATAGTGTTTAAATATTCAACATTCTTAAAGAAAAGAATTTTCAACACAGAATTTCATATCCAGCCAAACTAAGCTTTATAAGTAAAGGAGAAATAAAATCCTTTACAAACAAGCAAATAGTGAGGGATTTTGTCACCACCAGCCTTCCTTACAAGAGCTCCTGAAAGAAGCATTAAATATGGAAAGGAAAAACCAGTACCAGCCAGTGCAAAAACAAATGAAAATGTCCATCGACACTATAAGAAAACTGCCTCAACTAATGAGCAAAATAACCAGCTAGCATCATAACAGGATCAAATTCACACATAACAATATTAATCTTAAATGTAGATGGGCCAAATTCCCCAATTAAAAGGCACAGACTGGCAAATTGGACAAAGAGTAAAGACCCATCCATGTGCTACATTCAGGATACCTATCTCATGTGCAAAGGCACACATAGGCTCAAAATAAAGGAATGGAGGAATATTTACCAAGCAAATGGAAACCAAAAATAGCAGGGGTCACAATCCTAGTCTCTGATAAAACAGACTTTAAACCAACAAACCAACAAACAAACCAACAAAAGAGATGAAGAAAGGCATTACATCTTGGTAAAGGGATCAATGCAACAAGAAAAGCTAACTATCCTAAATATATATGCACCCTATACAGGAGTGCCCAGATTCATAAAGCAAGTTCTTAGGGACCTACAAAGAGATTTAGATTCCCACACAATAATAGTGGGAGACTTTAACACTCCACTGTCAATATTATGCAGATTGATGAGACAGAAAATTAACAAGGATATTTAGGAGTTAAACTCAGCTCTGGACCAAGCAGACCTAATAGACATCCACAGAACACTCCACCCCAAATCAACAGAATATACATTCTTCTCAGCGCCACATTGCACTTATTCTAAAATTGACTACATAACTGGAAATAAAATGCTCCTCAAAAAATGCAGAAGAATGGAAATCATAACAAACAGTCTTTCAGACCACAGGACAATCAAATTAGAACTTAGGATTAAGAAACTCACTCAAAACAACACAACTTCATGGAAACTGACCAACCTGCTCCTGAATGACTACTGGGTAAATAAAGAAATTAAGGCAGAAATAAAGAAATTATTTGAAACCAATGAGAACAAAGAAACAATGTACCAGAATCTCTGGAACACAGCTAAATCAGTGTTTAAAGGAAAATTTATAGCACTAAATGTCCACAGGAGAATGCAGAAAATATCTAAACTTTATACCCTAACATCACAATTAAAAGAACTAGAGAAGCAAGAGCAAACAAATTCAAAAGCTAGCAGAAGACAAGAAATAACTAAGAGCAGAACCGAAGGACATAGAGGCACAAAAACCCTTCAAAAAATCAGTGAATCCAGTAGCTGATTTTTTGAAAAGATTAACAAAATAGACCATTAGCTAGACTAATAAAGAAGAAAAGAGAGAAGAATCAAATAGACACAATAAAAAATGATAAAGGGGAGATCACCACTTATCCCACAGAAATACAAACTACCATCAGAGAATACTATAAACACCTCTACACAAATAAATCAGAAAATCTAGAAGAAATGGATAAATTCCTAGATACACATACCTCCCAAGACTAAGCAAGGAAGAAGTCAAATCCCTGAATAGACCAATAACAAGTTTTGAAATTTAGGCAGTAATTAATAGCCTGCTATCCAAAAAAAGCCCAGAACCAGACGGATTCAAAACCATATTCTACCAGAGGTACAAGGAGGAGCTGGTACCATTTTTTCTGAAACTATTCCAAACATTAGAAAAAGAGAGATTCCTCCCTAACTCGTTTTATGAGGCCAGCATCATCCTGATACCAAAACCTGCCAGAGACACAACAAAAAAAGAAAATTTCAGGCCAATATTCCTGATGAACAGTCATGCAAAAATCCTCAATAAACTACAGGCAAGCTGAAACAGCAGCACATCAAAAAGCTTATCCACCACGATCAAGTCAGCTTCATCCCTGGAATGCAAGGCTGGTTCAACATACACAAATCAATAAACATAATTCATCACATAAACAGAACCAATGACAAAAACCACATGATTATTTCAATAGATGCAGAAAAGGCCCTTGTTAAAATTCAACACCCCTTCATGCTAAAAATACTCAATACACTAGGAATTGATAGAACATATCTCAAAATAATAAGAGCTATTTATGGCAAACTGCCAGCCAATATCATACTGAATGGGCAAAAGCTGGAAGCATTCCCTTTGAAAACTGACACAAGAATGCCCTCTCTCACCACTTGTATTCAACATAGTATTGGAAGTTCTGGCCAGGGGAAGCAGGCAAGAGAAAACCATAAAGGATATTCAAATAGGAAGAGAGGAAGTCAAATTATCTCTGTTTGCAGATGACATGATTGTATGTTTAGAAAACCTCATCATCTCAGTTCAAAAACTCCTTAAGCTGATAAGCAACTTCAGCAAAGTCTCAGGATACAAAATCAATGTGCAAAAATCACAAGCATTCCTATACACCAATCATAAGCAGAGAGCCAAATCATGAGCAAACTCCCATTCACAATTGCTACAAAAAGAATAAAATGCCTAGGAATACAACTTACAAGGATGTGAAGAACCTCTTCAAGGAGAACTACAAACCACTGTTCTAGGAAATAAGAGAGGACACAAACAGATAGAAAAATATTCCAAGCTCATGGTTAGGAAGAATCAATATCATCAAAGTGGCCATCCTGCCCAAAGTAATTTATAGATTCCATGCTATTCCCATCAAGCTACTATTGACTTTCTTCCCAGAATTAGAAAAAACTACTTTAAACTTCATATGCAAACAAAAGGGAGCCTGTATAGCCAAGACAATCCTAAGCTAAAAGAACAAAACTGGAGGCATCATGCTACCTGACTTCAAACTGTACTGTAGTACTGAAGTTGCTACAGTAACCAAAACAGCATGGTACTGGCACCAAAACAAATATATAGACCAATGGAACAGAACAGAGGCCTCAGAAATAACACCACACATCTACAACCATCTGATCTTTGACAAACCTGATAAAAACGAGCAATGGGGAAAGGATTCCCTGTTCAATAAATGGTGTTGAGAAAACTGGCTAGCCAAATGCAGAAAACGGAAACTGGACCCCTTCCTTACAGCTTATACAAAAGTTAACTCAAGATGGGTTAAAGATTTAAACGTAAGACCTAAAACTGTAAAAATTCTATAAGAAAGCCTAGGCAATACCATTCAGGACATAGGCATGGGCAAAGACTTCATGACTAAAATGCCAAAAGCAATGGCAACAAAAGCCAAAATAGACAACTGGGATCTAATTAAGCCAAAGAGCTTCTGCACAGCAGAAGAAACTATCATCAGAGTGAAAAGGCAATTTGCAGAATGAGAGAAAATTTTTGCAATCTATCCATCTGACAAAGGGCTAATATCCGGAATCCACAAGAACTTAAAAAAATTTACAACAACAACAAAAAACCCCATCAAAATGTGGGTGAAGGATATGAAGAGACACTTTTCAAAAGAATAAATTTATGCAGCCAACAAACATATGAAAAAAAAGCCATTATCACTGGACATTAGAGAAATGCAAATCAAAACCACAGTGAGATACCATCTCATGCCAGTTAGAATAGTGATTATTAAAAAGTCAGGAAACAACAGATGTTGGAGAGGATGTGGAGAAATAGGAACTCTTTTACACTGTTGGTGGGAGTGTAAATTAGTTCAACCATTGTGGAAGACAGTGTGGCGATTTTTCAGGGATCAAGAGCTAGAAATATCATTTGACCCAGCAATCCCATTACGGGGTATACACCCAAAGGATTATAAATTATTCTACTATAAAGACACATGTACATATATGTTTATTGCAGCACTATTCACAATAGCAAAGACTTGGAACCAACACAAATGCCCATCAGTGTTGGACTGGATAAAGAAAGTGTGGCACATATACACATGGAATACTATGCAGCATAAAAAAGGATGAGTTCATGTCCTTTGCAGGGACATGGATGAAGCCGGAAACCATCATTCTTGGCAAACTAACACAGGAACAGAAAACAAAATACCGCACGTTCTCACTCATAAGTGGGAGTTGAACAATGAGAACATATGGGCACAGGGAGGGGAACATCATGCACCGAGTGAATTGCCTTTTCACTCTGATGATAGCTTCTTTTGCCTGTCGGAGGTTGGGAGGCAAAGGGAGGGATAGCATTAGGAAAAATGCCTAATGTAGATGATGGGGTGATGGGTGCAGCAAACCACTATGGCACATGTATACCTATGTAGCAAACCTGCACATTCTGCACATGTATCCTAAAATTCAAAAAAATAGATTACTAAAGCAACAATGAGATCCTATTACACATCTTTTGAGATGGCTAAAATCCACTGTCTTCCCTGTCAACACCAACAGGAACAGCAACAAGAACTCTCATTCATTCCTGATGGATATGCAAAATAGTACAGGCACTTTTAAAGACAGTCTGGTGGCTTCTTATAGAACTAAATATATTCATACCATACAATCCACCAATTATGCTACTGGGTATTTACCCAAAGAATTGAAAACTTATGTCCATGCAAAAGTCTGCACACAGATGTTTGGAGCAGCTTCATTCATAATTACCAAAACTTGGAAGGCGAATAAGCTGTGGTATATTCAGATGATAGAATATTAATCACTAAAAGGAAATAAGCTAGAATGCCATGAAAAGGAGGCACGGAATAACATTAAATACGTATTGTGAAGGGAAAGACGTGAATCTGAAAAGGCTCTGCAGTGTACGTTTCCAACTACTTGACATTCTGGAAAAGGCAAATCTCTGGCAACAGCAAAAAGATGAGTGGTGGCCAGGAGATGGGTTTATAGATGGAGCACAGAAGACTTTTAGGGCAGTGACTCTATTCTCTTATGATGCTGTTATGGCGGATACATGTTATTCTACATTCGTCCGAACCCACAGAATGTGCGACACCAAGAGTGAATCCTAATGTATACTGTGGACTTGGGGTGATGATGATGTGTCAATGGAAGTTCGTTGATGGTAACAAATGCAGCACTCCAGTGGGGGGTGCTGATAGTGGGGGTGCTGTGCATGTGTGAAAGAAGGAGTACGGGGGAAATCTCTGTATCTTCCTCTCAATTGTGTTGTGAATCTAAGGGTTCTCTTAAAAAAATAAGGTCTTTAAAAAGGGGGTGGGATATTTAAACAGACATTTCACCCAAGAATTAAATGGGATGGGGTGCAAGAAAGTTAACATAGCAGGTTGGAGACTGCTATTCTTTGAAAGACCTACTTGCAGTGTTGGCCCTTGGCTGGTATTTAGAAACTTGGCTGGTAAACAATTCCCTAAACTGATGTAAACTTTCCGTGTGTGACTCCCAGGAAGCCCGCAAATGAATTCCTCCAGACACTGCCTATGTCTTTTTACCATATGATTGGGCTGTATATCTTTACTATGTAACTGTGCATTCTCCACGAATACAACTATATGCTGAGTCACCTGAGTCCTTTCTAGTACATCTCCAAACACAGGGATGGGCATGGGGACCACCAACACCGATGGCAAACGTATGCAAAGATGACTTATCATCAGTCACAGAATGGAAATGTAAATTAAAAACACAATGAGATACACATCCATTAGAATGGTTACAATTCAAAAGACTAAACCATGCCAACTGTTGACAAGGATTGCTGGTAGGAATGTAACCACAGTTTAGTGGTTTCTTCAAAAGTTAAACATACACCTAGCATGTGATCCAGCCATTTCACTCCTAGACATACACCTACGAGAAATGAAACCAAGTGTCCATACAAAGACTCGCACACAAATGTTTACAGGAGCATTATTTGCAGTAGCCAAAAATTACAAAATACCCACCAACAGGTGAATGGATAAGCAAACTGTGACGTAGCCATACAAAGGAATGCTGCTCAGCAGGACAAAGAAATAAACTGTTGATTCAAGCTGCAGCAGGGGGAAGCTCAGGATAACCGTGAGTGAGAGAGGGCAAACAAAAAGTCACATGTACTATGTCATTTCATGTATAAAACTTCAGTAAATGCAAACAGATGTATGTGACAGGAAGCAGATCAGGGTCAAAACTTCTCAAATTGTGCACTTTAAACATGTGCAGTTTATTTTACCTCAATAAACCTCAATTATACCTCAGTAAAGCTGATTTTTTTAAGTTCATGGTAGTGGCCAAATATGTACCTGCTTTAAAAATATAAATAAAAAAAAGATTTACAGAGGTAAAAGCAAATTCCTGAGACCCAATAAATCCAAGCACTAAAGGCTTGGAATTGTAATAAAAATTCCTGGTACAACTGACACAAGAACAGAAAATCAAACACCGCATGTTCTCACTCATAGGCGGCTGTTGAACAATGAGAACACATGGACGCAGGGAAGGGAGCATCACACAGTGGGGTCTGTAGGGGGGAAATAGGGGAGTGACAGCGGGGGGTGGGGAGTTGGGGAGAGATAGCATGGGGCGAAATGCCAGATATAGGTGAAGGGGAGGAAGGCAGCAAATCACACTGCCATGTGTGACCTATGGAACAATCTTGCGTGTTCTTCACATGTACCCCAAAACCTAAAATGCAAGTAAAAAAATTCCTGCCACAAAAACTTAGCATCAACAATGCAATCAATAAAACAGTTGAGTGGCAGCAAACTTGTCAATTGCATTAAAACCTAGTGGACATTCTGGTGTGGGCCACCATACATTTCAAAGGGCTGTGGCTGTTGGGGAAGATTTTTGGTTTCCTTGAAATGAACTTTTCAATCTTGGATAATGCTGTCAACAGCCAATGGCAACAGCAGATAAGAAGCAACAACATTCAAAAGCACTGTAAAATTCTAAGTTTCCTCCAGGTAGTTGGAATAAAGGCAGAGTTAATGTGAATAATGAATCCCAATACTTACAGCCCCTTTGCAGTAGAGCTGGAACTGTCCCATAGGAGTCCGACAATTATGGACATCCTTTTTCTAATTCTAGAACAATATCAAAAGTATCATTAGTTTCTGTCTTCTTCAGCCCATGATCCCAACACTGACACACAGAGACACACAAATACACACACAGAATCAAAAGAATTCCAGTAGTCCTCAGCTGACAATCAGTGAAAAGGTCAGCATAGTTTTTCATTGTTACTCTCCAGTCTGGACTACTGCTGCCCAGGCTGGATGTAGTGGTTCGATCTCGGCTCACTGCAACCTCCGCCTTCTGGTTCAAGCAATTCTTCTGCCTCAGCCTCCCAAGTAGCTGGGATTACAGGTGCACACCACCATGCCCGGCTAATTTTTGTATTTTTAGTAGAGACGGGGTTTCACCATGTTGACCAGGCTGGTCTTGAACTCCTGACCTCAGGTGATCTGCCTGCCTCAGCCTCCCAAAGTGCTGGGATTACAGGCATGAGGCACCGTGCCCGGCCAGCATGTTTCTTTAATTGCCATTCTTCACTTATTTTTCTTTACCACATTTCCTAAACTTGGCATCCATTATAAATCTCCACATCTTTCTACCACTACTGTTTCTCAGTTACTATCCTTTTCTTGCATGGAAATTTACTAGCACAACTATATATAATATATACTATAGTATCATATACATAATATATGATTGTTATTAATAACAATCATATGGCAACAGCAGATAAACATTATTATATATTACACACATATGATTATCATATGTACGTATATAACTATATTGTATATGTAATACATATTATATATCATAATAGAATCACTTAAGAAAACCAGTGAGGAAAGAAGAAAGCTGTCCTGACCTCAGTGTATTTTTTTTTTTTGAGACGGAGTCTTGCTCTTTTGCCAGGCTGGAGTATAGTGGTGCAATCTTGGCTCACTGCAATCTCCGCCTCCCAGATTCAAGTGATTCTCCCAAATAGTTGGGATTACAGGTGCTTGCCACCACATCCAGCTAATTTTTGTATTTTTAGTAGAGTCGGCGTTTCACCATGTTGGCCAGGGTGGTCTCAATCTCCTGATCACATGATCCGCCCCCCACAGCCTCCCAAGGTACCGGGATTACGGGCGTGAGCCACTGTGCCCGGCAGAACTCTGTGTATTTTTAAGTCCTCACAACATTTCTATCAAGTAGAACTTCTTGTCCCTATTTTGCTGTACAAAGATGTTAAATTGCTTGCTCGATAGATCCCAGAGAGTTTTTAATGTATTCTGCCTCAAAGTCCTCTGGATTTTTTTCTTCTGGTTGCTACTGTAGATAGAACTTAAGCTCATTCCTATTATTCCTGAGATAGCATTCCAAATGGGCTTGAAGATCTCTCCTCTCTACCTTAATCCCACACTCTGTCAAAGCAAACTTCCCGAGACAGTACTTCTTCCTCATTGTGTGACTTCCTCACTCTCAACCACTGATGGCTCCATATGTCCTATAGAAATAGTCAAGAGACTCTATAAATAAACTTCAAGTCACTGTGACTTCTTAGCACCTCCTCAAATCCCACACCCCTATATGTTGCACAATCAGAGATTTGATCATACCAGAACATCCTCTACCCCCCAAACAGCTTATGTTCTCCTCTGTGTGATCACTGCCTCCATATCCTCTCCCTAAGGTATGTGTCCTACTCCCAACTCCCATATCTACCTGTTAAAATCCTACCTGTCCTTCTGCAGAGATGCAACCTCCTCCACAAAGCCTTCCCAAAACTCTTCAATCAGAAATAACCTCTTCTATGTTCACCGAGAACGTAATATATTCATCTGCTTAGATGTGTCTAGTGCATTTTTTTTTTTTTTTTTTTTTTTGCAGATAACTATGACTTCAAATAGACTGTGAGCTCCTCAGGGCCAGGGCGATTCGTTCATCTTCATACAAACCTCCACTCCTTGGCACAGCTCTTAATACAAAGTAAATGCTTACTTGTTCCATAAAATGATTAGTAAAAAGAACGACTTCTTCAATAGCAAGAACTTCTCCCAGTGAAAAGTTTTAGACACAACTTTCAAATATGGTGGAATACAGAGGAACCCAAGTAAATAAAAGATATATTAAACTCTAAACTGCATTAGAATTGCTAATCTTAAGCTTAGTAATTTAACATTCTCTTTTCAAAGTAAAGAGAGTGGATACCATGCCTTCTCCTTTTCCCTAACATTCTTTAGAAAAAACATCGGCAAAGACTTAAAGGAGTAAAAACTAGAAGTAAGAAGTGTAGATAATTACGTGATTATAGCTAAGTGGCCAGCTGGCAAATGAACAAAATACCACAAATCTGAGAATGAAAAGATCTTCTGTTCTTTACTATGTGGTAGCAGTACAGCAAGTAAAAATGGTATAAATACACCCAAGAGCCGTGTCTCATGCCTATAATCCCAGCGCTGTGGGAGGCTGAGGTAAGAGGCTGGAGTTTGAGAAAATCTTGATCTCTTTACAACACGCATTGGAGAACACTGTCTTGCTTAAAACCCTCTATTTATTTTTTTGACATGTTTGGGGAAATATCAAATTCCTTACCCTAGGCACATCCTGCTCTGAGCGTTAGCAAGCCCAGCTCCCGCTCCGCCTGCCCCTTTGTTCCAGTTCTACCGCACTGGTGCCAGACCAGTCTCTCGCAGGGTCTGGACTCTCGCTGTTGCCTCTGCCTGAAATGCTCTCCCTCTGTATCTTCTCATGGCTGCCTCCTTCCATCCTTCAGTTACTCAAATCCCACCTCCTCAGAAAGACTTCCTTGACCACCCAAGTGAACCGTCACGATCTGAAATGATCAGTTTTTGTTTTTGAGATGGAGTTTCGCTCTTGTTGCCCAGGCTGGAGTGCAATGAAGCGATCTTGGCTCACTGCAACCTCTGCCTCCCAGGTTCAGGCAATTCTCCTGCCTCAGCCTCCCGAGTAACTGGAATTGCAGGCGTGCACCACCACACCTAGCTAACTCTTTTTGTATTTTTAGTGGAGATGGGGTTTCACTACATTGGTCAGGCTGGTCTGGAACTCTTGACCTCAAGTGATCTGCACTCCTTGGCCTCCCAAAGTGTTGGGATTACAGGCGTGAGCCACTGCACCTGGCCAGTTTAAAATTACCTGTTTACTTACCTGTTTACTATCTGTCTCCTTCCACTAGACTATAAGCCCCACACACAGGCAGTGGTCCTGGCCACTGTGATTCTAGAAAAGTGACTGACATGTGAAAGGTACTTGAAACCATTTGTAGTGACATAAACTGCATTTTACCCCCCTGAGGACGAAGATAATTTTTTGCCTTCTCTAACTTGTCTTTCACCTCCGGAAGCACAGATTAGTTGAAAGCATCAGGGAATGTGGAATCAGATAGACTTGGATCTAAATCCCGATTCTGCCACTATTTTCCTGGCGATGTTGGCAGGGTCATTTAAATGGAGCTCCAGCTACAAATTTTTCAGTGTGGTTGGAAATCAATTGGACAAGCCAACTCTGAGGTTTGTCTACCTCAAAGGACTGCTTTGCACATGTAAGTGCGCTGATTTGGCTCTCAGTCATGAGGTCTTTCCTGGCCTCCTGCTCTTTCAACAAAAAGAATTTTATTTCTTCTGAGGAATAAGGTTGCTTAAGAAAAGAATGTTCAAGCTTAACATTCAAGAAGTAAGAGATTCACAGAAATAATTCCTAAAGAAGAGAATAAATAACTTCTTTCATTAGTAGGAAGGGTAAAATTCAAACACTTTAAGCATCAGAAAACAGTGCTCCAATTAAAATAATGGTAATAATAAATAAATACAGTGAGTGCTACACACGTGTTTACAATGTGTCGGGTATTGTTGTTTACCTTCACAACAATCCTTGAGGTCAATGCCACTGTTATTCTCTCCTTACTTTTGTCTTTTGTCTTTCCTTTTTTTTTTTAGAGATAGGGTCTCGCTCTGTTGCCCAGGCTGCGGTGTAGTGGTGCAATCATGGCTGACTGCAGCCCCGACCTCCCGGGCTCGAGTGATCCTCCTGCCTCAGCCTCCCGAGTAGTTGTGACTGTAGGTATGCATCACTGTGCCTGGCTAATTTTTAATTTTTTTGTAGAGCGGTGGGGGGCGGGTATCTCGCTGTGTTTCCTAGGCTGTTCTAGAACTCCTGGGCTCAAGTGATCCTCCCGCCTCAGCCTCCCAAAGTGCTGGAATTAAATATGTGAGCATTGTTCCCATCAAGAAACTGATGCACAGAGAGGTTCAATAGCTAGGAAAGTCACCTAACAGAATCTCAAGGGTGACCACAGGTGATGCTTGTCTCTCACTCAGTCTCCCATGCTCTTTCCACCCTCGGCGCCCTTCCTGTCCACATGGATCCTGTGTGTCCTCTCCCTCTTCCTCCTTCCTCCTCCAGCCCACTGGCACCAGTCATTAGCCACAATGTAGCATATTCGCCACCAAGATGTCAGCTCTGCCAGGCTGCCCGTGAGCAGTGTACCAGCAAGCTGGCCAAAAGAGGTGGGAGAAATACCTGGGCATCTTCCACCTCCCTGGGAGCCCCCTCAGCCCTGCCTACTCAAAGCACAGTCTTCATCGGCTCCCATCTCACTCACGAGAGTCCAAACCAAAGCTCCTGTCCTCCAAGGCCCAAGCGGGTACAGTCTTCATACTGAAGAGCACTGAAGACAGAGGGAGATAAAGGATCAGCAGGTGCTGTAAGTGCTTGCAAAGCTGTTAGAATACTACTCAAGGCAATGTAGCCCTTTCAGTGGCACCTTGTTATGAGCACATTTTTTTTTTTTTTTGAGACGGAGTTTCACTCTTGTCGCCCAAGCTGGAGTGCAGTGGCACGATCTCAGCTCACTGCGACCTCCGCCTCCTGGGTTCAAGTGATTCTCCTGCCTCAGCCTCCCAAGTACCTGGGATTACAGGTGCCTGGCCCCATACCCAGCTACTTTTTTTGTATTTTTAGTAGAGATGGGATTTCACCATGTTGGGCAGGCTGGTTTTGAACTCCTGACCTCAAGTGATCCTCCCACCTCTCCGAGTGCTAGGATTACACGTGTGAGCCACCGTGCCCGGCCAAGCATACATTTTAATAACAGAGAATGACTGATTTAGTAGTACCCATCAAAAATCAAGGAAGGGGAAAGCTACATGAACATTAAAGCATATTTTCTTGTAATAAAGGTTTTAAAGAAAGATTTCCTAGACGGGGGGTATGTTGATAACAACTTTTCCCAGGCCTTAAATGCTTTTTTTTTTTTTAAGTCATTAAGAAATAAGGCTTTGAAAAGATGGTTTTTTAAGAAATCATCCAGCTTTGGGAAGAAGGATCTAGTTTGTCATTTCCTTCCCAAATGTTTCAGATTCGACATTAGAAAGGCCCTGATGGTTCCCGAGACAGGACTGCATGAGTCTTGAGGAGAGGCCAGTGAAAACAGCACCACCCTCAGTTCCTCCCAGAATGCTCTGGGGAGTCAGGCCACAGCTGCTAGGGGCTCAGGCCTGCTAGAGCATGAGCAGAGAGGAGGGTGTAGATGAGCATTTTCCCTTTACAAAGAACAAAATGAATTCATTCACTGGCTATTTTAAAGAAGCAGTTCTGGGTTTAATTGTGAAAATAATTGCCAACATCCATCCTTTCGTAAAATATTTATTGAGCACTTCCTGGAAGCCATCCCAGGCAGGAGGTGATTAACACCCTCAGGAGGTTACATTCTAGTTTGTGGGACCGTCATTAAGTGATAACAGATTCAGAATCACCACCCTGACTCAGACAAGTGCTGTAAAGGAGAGACCCACATGAACTTACCAAAGTGAGTTTGGCCCAGGAGGCCTGAAGAAGTGAGAACTAAGCTGAGATTTCAAGGTAGAGGCTAACTAGAATTTCATGATTTTGCATTGCAGTTTTCATTTATGTTCCCAACTCTCAATCTGTACCGTCATGGAAAGAGCCCTGAGGAAGACATGAACTTTATAAAAAGGCAGCTTACCTAGAGAACTCCAGAACATTCAGATTTTCAAAAGTGGGAGGCCGAGGCGGGTGGATCACCTGAGGTCAGAGGCGAGACCAGCCTGGCCAAGATGGAGAAACCCCGTCTCTACTAAAAATACAAAAATTGCCGGGCGCGGTGGCTCAAGCCTGTAATCCCAGCACTTTGGGAGGCCGAGGCGGGTGGATCACGAGGTCAAGAGATCGAGACCATCCTGGTCAACGCGGTGAAACCCCGTCTCTACTAAAACTACAAAAAATTAGCTGGGCATGGTGGCGTGTGCCTGTAATCCTCAGGAGGCTGAGGCAGGAGAATTGCCTGAACCCAGGAGGCGGAGGTTGCGGTGAGCCGAGATCGTGCCATTGCACTCCAGCCTGGGTAACAAGAGCGAAACTCTGACTCAAAAAAAAAAAAAAAAAAAAATAC